>NW_011495020.1:7158361-7158933 GCF_000754665.1 Bison bison bison
AAGGCAAATTGGAAGTGGTCAAACAAGAGATGGCAAGAGTGAATGTCGACATTCTAGGAATCAGTGAACTAAAATGGACTGGAATGGGTGAATTTAACTCAGATGACCATTATATCTACTACTGCGGACAGGAATCCCTCAGAAGAAATGGAGTAGCCATCTTGGTCAACAAAAGAGTCTGAAATGCAGTACTTGGATGCAATCTCAAAAACGACAGAATGATCTCTGTTCATTTCCAAGGCAAACCATTCAGTATCACAGTAATCCAAGTCTTTGCCCCAACCAGCAACGCTGAAGAAGCTGAAGTTGAACAGTTCTATGAAGACCTACAAGACCTTTTAGAACTAACACCCAAAAAAGATGTCCTTTTCATTATAGGGGACTGGAATGCAAAAGTAGAAAGTCAAGAAACCCTGGAGTAACAGCAAATTTGGCCTTGGAATATGGAATGAAGCAGGGCAAAGACTAATAGAGTTTTGCCAAGAAAATGCACTGGTCATAACAAACACTCTCTTCCAACAACACAAGAGAAGACTCTACACATGGACATCACCAGATGGTCAACACCACAA
>NW_011495020.1:7160497-7161128 GCF_000754665.1 Bison bison bison
TTCCAGTTGAGCTATTTCAAATCCTGAAAGATGATGCTGTGAAAGTGCTGCACTCAATATGCCAGCAAATTTGGAAAACTCAGCAGTGGCCACAGGACTGGAAAAGGTCAGTTTTCATTCCAATCCCAAAGAAAGGCAATGCCAAAGAATGCTCAAACTACTGCACAATTGCACTCATCTCACACACTAGGAAAGTAATGCTCAAAATTCTCCAAGCCAGGCTTCAGCAGTACGTGAACCGTGAACTTCCTGATGTTCAAGCTGGTTTTAGAAAAGGCAGAGGAACCAGAGATCAAATTGCCAACATCCATCGGATTATCGAAAAAGTAAGAGAGTTCAGGAAAAACATCTATTTCTGCTTTATTGACTATGCCAAAGCCTTTGACTGTGTGGATCACAATAAATTGTGGAAAATTCTGAAAGAGATGGGAATACCAGACCACCTCACCTGCCTCTTGAGAAATTTGTATGCAGGTCAGGAAGCAACAGTTAGAACTGGACATGGAACAACAGACTGGTCCAAATAGGAAAAGGAGTACATCAAGGCTGTATATTGTCACCCTGCTTATTTAACTTATATGCAGAGTACATCATGAGGAACACTGGGCTGGATGAAGCACAAGCTGGAATC
>NW_011495020.1:7161228-7162874 GCF_000754665.1 Bison bison bison
CTTATAATATATGGACTTTACTATATTGAGGTAAGTTCCTTCTATGCCCATTTTTTGAAGAGTTTTAATCATAAATGGGTGCTGAATTTTGTCAAGGCTTTTTCTGCATCTATTGATATCATCATATGGTTTTTATCTTTCAATTTGTTAATATGATGTGTCACATTGATTGATTTGTATATATTGAAGAATCCTTGCATTCCTGGAATAAACCCAACTTGATCATGGTGTATGAGCTTTTTGATGTGTTGCTGAACTCTTGTTTGCTAAAATTTTGTTGAGGATTTTTGTATCTATGTTCATCAGTTATATTGGCCTGTATTTTTCTTTTTTTGTGTTGTCTTTGTCTGGTTTTGGTATCAGCATGATGGTGGCCTCATAGAATGAGTTTGGAAGTGTTCCTTACTCTGCAATTTTTTGAAAGAGTGTTACAAGGATAGGCATTATCTCTTTAAATGTTTGATAGAATTCTCCTGTGAAGCCATCTGGTCCTAGCTTTTGGTTTTGGGGAGATTTTTGATCACAGCTTCAATTTCAGAATTTGTAATTGGATTGTTCATAATTTCTTTTTCTCCTTGGTTCAGTCTTGGAAGATTGAACTTTTCTAAGAATCTGTCCATTTCTTCTAGGTTACCATTTTATTGCCATATAGTTGTTCATAATAGTCTCTTATACTCCTTTGTATTTCTGCATTATTTGTAACCTCTGTTTTTTCATTTCTAATTTTGTTGATTTGATTCTTCTCTCATTTTTTCTTGATGAGTCTGGCTAAAGGTTTGTCAATTTTGTTTATCTTCTCAAAGAACCAGCTTTTAGTTTTATTCATCTTTACTATTGTTTCTTTCATTTCTTTTTCATTTATTTCTGCTCAGATCTTTATGATTTCTTTCCTTCTACTAATTTTGGGGGTTTTCTGTTCTTTTTCTAGTTGTTTTAAGTGTAAAGTTCGGTTGTCTATTTGATGTTTTTCTTGTTTCTTGAGGTAGGATTGTATTGCTATTAACTTCCCTCTTAGAACTGCTTTTGCTGCATCCCATAGATTTTTGACTTGTTGTGTTTTCATTGTCATTTGCTTCTAGAAATTTTTTTATTTCTTTTTTTATTTCTTCAGTAACCTGTTGGTTATTTAGAAATGTGTTGTTTAATTTCCATTTGTTTGTGTTTCTTACAGTTTTTTTCTTGTAATTGATATCTAGTGTCATAGTATTGTGGTCAGAGAAGATGCTTGATATGATTTTAATTTTCTTAAATTTATTGAGGTTTGATTTGTGACACAAGATGTGGTCTATCCTGGAGAATGTTCCATGTGCAGTTGAGGAGAAGGTGGATTCTTCTGCATTTGGATGGAATGTCCTAAAGATACCAATGAGATCCATCTCATCTAATGTATCATTTAAGACTTGGGTTTCCTTATTAATTTTCAGTTTTGATGATCTGTCCATTGGTGTTAGTGGGATGTTAAAGTCTCCTGGTATTATTGTTTAGTTCAGTTTAGTTGCTCAGTCGTGGCCGACTCTTTGCAACCCCATGAACAGCAGCACGCCAGGCCTCCCTGTCCATCACCAACTCCTGAAGTCCACCCAAACCCATGTCCATTGAGTCAGTGATGCCATACAACCATCTCATCCTCTGTTGTCCCCTTCTCC
>NW_011495020.1:7162974-7167270 GCF_000754665.1 Bison bison bison
TGGATCTCCTGGCAGTCCAAGGCACTCTCAAGAGTCTTCTCCAACACCACAATTCAAAAGCATCAATTCTTTGGCACTCAGCTTTCTTTATAGTCCAACTCTCACATCCATACATGACCACAGGAAAAACCGTAACCTTGACTAGATGGACCTTTGTTGACAAAGTAATGTCTCTGCTTTTGAATATGCTATCTAGGTTGGTCATAACTTTCCTGACAAGGAGTAAGCATCTTTTAATTTCATGGCTGCCATCACCATCTGCAGTGATTTTGGAGCCTCCAAAAATAAAGTCAGCCACTGTTTCCACTGTTTCCCCATTTATTTGCCATGAAGTGATGGGACCAGATGCCATGATCTTCATTTTCTGAATGTTGAGCTTTAAGCCAACTTTTTCACTCTCCTCTTTCACTTTCATCAAGAGGCTCTTTAGTTCTTCTTCATGTTCTGCCATAAGCGTGATGTCATCTACATATCTGAGGTTATTGATATTTCTCCCGGCAATCTTGATTCCAGCTTGTGCTTCATCCAGCCCAGCATTTCTCATGATGTACTCTGCATATTATTGTGTTACTGTCAATTTCTCCTTTTATTTCTGTTAGTGTTTGTCTTAAGTATTGGGGTGCTCCTATGTTGGGTACATAGATATTTATAATTTTTATATCTTCCTCCTGGATTGATCCCTTGATCATAATGTAGTGTCCTTCCTATCGCTTGTAATCTTCTTTATTTTAAGTTCTATTTTGTCTGATATGAGGATTGCTACTCCAGCTTTCTTTTGCTTCCCATTTGCATGGAATATATTTTTCTATCCTCTCACTTTCAGTCTATGTGTGTCTTGAGGTCTAAAGTGAGTTTCTTGTAGACAGCGTATATATTGGTCTTGTTTTTGTATCCATTCAACCAGTCTGTGTCTTTTGGTTGGAGCATTTAATCCATTTACATGTAAAGTAATTATTGATATATATGTTCCTATTGCCATTTTCTTAATTGTTTGGGGTTGATTTTGTAGCTCTTTTTTCTTCTCTTATATTTCTTGACTATATAAGTCCCTTTAACATTTGTTGTAAACCTGGTTTGATGATACTGAAGTCTCTTAACTTTTGCTTGTCTGAAAAGCTTTTTATGTCTCCATTAATTCTGAATGAGATCCTTGCCGGGTACAGTAATCTTGGTTGTAGATTTTTCCTTTCAGTACTTTACTTTAAATATATCATGTCATTCCCTTCTGACCTATAGAGTTTCTGCTGAGAGATCAGCTGTTAAGCATTTGGGGTTTCCCTTGTATGTTACTTGTTGCTTCTCCCTGCTGCTTTTAATATTCTTTCTTTGTGTTTAGTCTTTAGTCAGTTTGATTAGTATGTGTCTTGGAGTGTTTCTCCTTGGGTTTATCCTGTATGGGACTTTTTGTACCTCTTGGACTTGATTAACTATTTCCTTTTCCATGTTGGGGAAATTTTCTACTATAATCTCTTCAAAAATTTTCTCATACCCTTGCTTTTTCTCTTCTTCTTCTGGGACTCTTATAATTCAAGTATTGGTGCATGTGATTTTGTCCCAGAGGTCTCTGAGATTATCCTGAGTTCTTTTCATTCTTTTTACTTTATTCTCCTCTTCATAAGTTATTTCCAACATTTTATCTTCCAGCTCACTAATTCGTTCTGCTTCAGATATTCTGCTATTGATTCCTTCTAGAGTATTTTTAATTTTAGTAATTGTGTTTTTTGTTTCTGTATGTTTATTCTTTAATTCTTCTAGGTCTTTGTTAATTGATTCTTGCATTTTCTCCATTTTGTTTTCAAAGTTTTTGATCATCTTTACTGTCATTATTCTGAATTCTTTTTCAAGTAGTTTGCCTATTTCCTCTTCATTTATTTCTACTTCTGTGTTTCTAGTTTGTTCCTTCATTTGTGTGGTATTTCTCTGCCTTTTCATTATATATATATTTTAATTCATTGTGTTTGAGGTCTCCTTTTCCCAGGCTTTGAGGCTGAATTCTTTCTTCCTTTTGGTTTCTGCCCTCCTAAGGTTGGCCAAGTGGTTTGTGTAAGCTTCATATAGGGTGAGATTTGTGCTGAGTGTTTGTTTATTTGTTTGTTTTTTCCTCTGATGGACAAGACTGAGTGAAATGGTAATCCTGTATGCTGATGATTGGATTTGTATTTTTGTTTTGTTTGTTGTTTAGATGAGGCATCCTGCACAGGGTGCTACTGGTGGTTGGGTGATGCAGGGTCTCGTATTCAAGTGGTTTCCTTTGTGTGAGTTCTCACTATTTGATACTCCCTAGGGTTAGTTCTGGAGAAGGCAATGGCACCCCACTCCAGTACTCTTGCCTGGAAAATCGCATGGATGGAGGAGCCTGGTAGGCTGCAGTCCATGGGGTCGCTAAGAGTCGGACACGACTGAGCGACTTCACTTTCCCTTTTCACTTTCATGCATTGGAGAAGGAAATGGCAACCTACTCCAGTGTTCTTGCCTGGAGAATCCCAGGGATGGTGGATTCAGTGGGCTGCCATCTATGGGGTCACACAGAGTCGGACACAACTGAAGTGACTTAACAGCAGCAGGGTTAGTTCTCTGGTAGTCTAGGATCTTGGAGTCAGTGCTCCCACTCCAAAGGCTCAAGGCTTGATCTCTGGTCAGGAATGAAGATTACACAAGTGGTTTATTGTGACATTAAGAGAGATTAAAAGAAATATCCAGAAACAAGAAAACAAAGATGAACTCCCTACTAATGACAGATACAGAATCAGGCAAATAATAATTGAAATAATGGGATATACACATATACATATACACCCATGAGCAAAGTCAAAACAGTCCAACAAAAATAAAGTACAGTAGACTGACCTGGCGAACAAAGGCAAACAAAAATTATATTTACCAGTTAAAAACAAAACTAACTAAAGCAGAAAGTGGAAAACAAAACAAAAGCAAGGTGTCAAGTGGAAAATAAAACAATGAAAACAAAACTAACAAATATGTTGAGAGGAAAGGAAAGAATAGATAGGCAAAGTTAAACAGAGGTAGATGAAGAAGATTTATATACATTAAAGATTAACTGTAAGGGGGGAGAGAACAGTAGGAAAGGCAAACAAAGGAATAAATGTAGAAAAAATTAAAAGTAAAAATTATTGAAAAAAGAAGAAAAAAAAGAAAGAAAGAAGGGGGAAAAAAAAAAAGGAAAACGCTACAGAACTGCAAAAGCCCAATGTAGATGTAGAGGTTTATAACAACAATAAAAAGTGTGACTGAATATGCACCTATGCATATACATCCATAAGCAAAATCAAAACAGTCCAACAAAAATAAAGTACAATAGATTGACCTGGTGAACAAGGCAACCAAAAATTATGTCTACCAGAACAAAACTAACTAAAGCACAAACTGGGAAACAAAACTAAAGCAAGGTGCCAGCCAACTGGGGAATAAAGCCATGAAAATAAAAGTAGCAAATACGTTGAGAGGAAAGGAAAGAAAGAAAAGAAAGAAAGAATAGATATGCAACATTAAATAGAGATAGATGAAGAAGTGTTTATATACATTTGGGCTTCACTGGTGGTGCAGAGGGTAAAGCATCTGCCTGCAATGTGGGAGACCTGGGTTTGATCCCCAGGTCGGGAAGATCTGCTGGAGAAGGAAATGGCAACCAACTCCAGCCCTTTTGCCTGGAAAATTCCATGGACGGAGGAGCCTGCTAGGCTATACAGTCCTTGGGGTCACAAAGAGTTAAATATGCAAAGTTAAATAGAGGTAGATAAAGAAGATTTATATACATTAAAGATTAACTGCAAGGGGAAAAGAACAGTAGGAAAAGCAAACAAAGTAGATGTAGAAAAAATAATAATAGGTTTAAAAAATTAAAATTAAAGAAAGAAACAAAAGGAAGACACCCCAGAACTGCAGAAGCCCAACCTAGAGGCAGGGGTTTATAACAACAATAAAAAATGTAACTATGAAAAAAAGAAAAAAAAAACCCTCAAAAGTTTAATTAGATTTTATAGTGCCAATAAAATCTACAACTACAACAGAAAGTAAGTGTGAAAGTGCTGCACTCAATATGCCAGCAAGTTTGGAAAACTCAGCAGTGGCCTCAGGACTGGAAAAGGTCAGTTTTCATTCCAATCCCTAAGAAAGGCAATGCCAAAGAATGCTCAAACTACTGCACAATTGCACTCATCTCACACACTAGGAAAGCAATGCTCAAAATTCTCCAAGCCAGGCTTCAAAAATACGTGAACTGTGAACTTCCAGATGTCCAAGCTGGTTTTAGAAAAGGCAGAGGAACCAGAGATCAAA
>NW_011495020.1:7167370-7184066 GCF_000754665.1 Bison bison bison
CTCTGTTTTATTGACTATGCCAAAGCCTTTGACTGTGTAGATCACAACAAACTGTGGAAAATTCTGAAAGAGATGGGAATACCAGACCACCCGACCTGCCTCCTGAGAAACCTGTATGCAGGTCAGGAAGCAACAGTTAGAACTGGACATGGAACAACAGACGGGTTCTAAATAGGAAAAGGAGTACATCAAGGCTGTATATTGTCACCCTGCTTATTTAACTTATATGCAGAGTACCTCATGAGAAACTCTGGTTTGAAAGAAGCACAAGCTGGAATCAAGATTGCTGGGAGAAATATCAATAACCTCAGATATGCAGATGACACCACCCTTATGGCAGAAAGTGAAGAAGAACTAAAGAGCCTCTTGATGAAAGTGAAAGAGAAGAGTGAAAAAGTTGGCTTAAAGCTCAACATTCAGAAAACTAAGATCATGGCATCTGGTCCCATCACTTCATGGCAGATGGGAAAACAGTGGAAACAGTGGCAGACTTTTTGGGGGGCTCCAAAATCACTGCAGATGGTGATTGCAGCCATGAAATTAAAAGACACTTACTCCTTGTCAGGAAAGTTATGACCAACCTAGATAGCATATTAAAAAGCAGAGACATTGCTTTGCCAACAAAGGTCTGTCTAGTCAAGGCTATGGTTTTTCCAGTAGTCATGCATGGATGTGAGAGTTGGACTATAAAGAAAGCTGAGTGATGAAGAATTGATGCTTTTGAACTGTGGTGTTGGAGAAGACTCTTGAGAGTCGCTTGAACTGCAAGGAGATCCAACCAGTCCATCCTAAAGGAGATCGATCCTGAGTGTTCATTGGAAGGACTGATGTTGAAGCTGAAACTCCAATACTTTGGCCACCTGATGCCAAGAGCTGACTCTTTGGAGAAGATCCTGATGCTGGGAAGGATTGAAGGTGGGAGAAAAAGGGGACTACAGAAGATGAGATGGTTGGATGGCATCACCGCTCAATGGACATGAGTTTGGGTAGACTCTGGAAGTTGGTGAGGGACAGGGAGGCCTGGCATGCTGCAGTCCATGGGGTCACAAAGAGTTGGACATGACTGAGTGACTAAACTGAACTAACTGAACAACAGAGGGTGGGAGAAAGGAGAAAAAAGCAAAAAAGTCCAAAAGAATCTACAGAATAAGTTAAAGCATAAGAATAATGAATGTTTTTCTTGAGTCACTGCTGTCAGAGTCCTTTCCCTTGCTGGGAGTCATAGTCCACCTCACCTTGCTAGGATGCCCCCCAACACTGTACTGATCTCTGGACCTGTTGCGGGGGCAGCTCAGATTCTAATCTGGACCTACTCCTCTGTGTTCTTGCCTCCAATGTCCACAGCTGTCAGAACTAGTGTGTTTTCTTATTGGGAGCTCTCAGTCACCTTTTATATATTCCATAGACACAGAGTCTACTTAGTTGATCGCTTGGATTTAATCTGTAGCTTGTACAACTGGCAGGAAGGTTTTGTGTCTTTTTCCTTAGTCACACTGCCCCTGGGTTTCAGTGTGGTTTTATTTCCACCTCTGCATGTGGGTCATCCACTGGGGTTTGTTCCTGAAGCTGCCCTGGAAGACTGCAGTTTGCCCCTCTAAGGGCCAGTTTTGGAGGTGGTGCAGCTGCTTGGGTCACAGGGGTTCTGGCAGCACAAGGTACTCAGGGGAGTTGGCGGCTAGGAAAGCAGGAAATTTGGTGCTCTAGAAGGGTATGGCAACCAGTATTGGCCAATATGCTCCAGTATTGCCTGGAGAACCTCCGTCCCTGACAGAGAAGCCTGGAAGGCCACAGTCTACAGGGTCACAAAGAGTTGGACAGGACTGAAGTGACCCTACACGCATAGAGGCAAGACTTTTTTTGCCTGTGGCAGCTCTGCTTCAGTGAGAGTTGAGAATGAAGGTGGTGTAGCTGCTTCGCTTTTGGGGACCCTGGTGGCACCAAGTGTGCAGAGACATGGACTACCTCTGCCACAGGCGTTATGGCCCTGTCAGAGTCTTTTTTTCGAGCTTCTCGTAGCTGGCGATCAGAAGGCCTCTTTGGCCAGTCTTTCTCCATAGCTCCACCCATTCAGGCACATAGAGGGGGCCCTCCTGGCTGGAGTCCTACTCAGTAGAGCAGCTTGTCAGGCACTTAAAGGGGCTCACTGAGTAAGGTCCTACTCTGTAGTTCAATGCTTAGGCATTCGATGGGCCATCCTCTCTACTGTTCAGCTGCTAATGCTGGTATGTGGGGGGAGAGAGGCTATGGTGATGGCTCCACCCCTTCTGTGTGACTCAGCAGCATCACCTTGCTTCCATGGCTGCCCAGCTTTACTTCACACAGACATTTCCCACCACAATCTCTTCCCTCCCATCCCCTCAATCCATCTCTCCTCAGTCAACAGCAGCCCTCGCCCTGGGATTGATTGTTCTACGATCCCTAAACTCCAGCTCCCAGCCACTGCACCTTCCAGGAGATCTATGTCCCTGTCCCGTGTATGTATGGCTGCAGCCAGGACTATCTGATTCTCATTCCATTTAGGCTGCCACAGCTCAGCTGATTCACTCTCAGCCTTAAATGTTTCTCCTCTGACTCAGATAGTTGCCCCGATGTGGGGATCCGACCCCTGCTTCAGCTCCCCCACCTGCCGAGGGCAGGTCCAGTCCTACTAGCACTCCTGTTTTTCCCCCTAGTTCCTTCATCCTACCGAGTTTTGCATGATTTTATATATTCTTTCCCTCTGGTCAGGTACTCCTGTCCAATCTTATCTGGTGTTCTGCATGCACTTATGTGTCTGAAGGTATATTCCTGATGTATCTGTGGAGACAGATGTACTTCACGTCCACCTACTCCTCTGCCATCTTGTTCTCCCCCAAAACTCCAGTATTAAATGTAAGAATCCAGTGATATGGCCAGTTACAAAATAAGTATTTTAAAAATAAACTGCTTTTTTTATACTAGTAAGAATAAATTAGTTATTATAATACAAAAATAAAATGCTATTTTCAATATGAACACAAACTATTACCTGCAAACAGTTAGAAATGTGCTAAACTTATAAGAAAGAAAGAATAATAGTTTATAAATGGACATATCAGAGGCTTGAATAAATGAAATATATACTTTGTCCCTAGAGGGGAAAACTAATAAAGATGTCAACTCCTCTCCAAAGCAATAAATTCCTTTAATGCATCTTCAGTGAAAATCGATAAGAGGAGACTATACGCACTGTGACAAGATGATTCTAAAATTTAACTGAGGAATTTCCTGGCAGTCAGTGGCTAGGACTCTGTGCTTCCACGGCAGGGGGCACGAGTTCGACCTGTGGTGGGGAAACTGATATCCCACATGCCACTCAGCACAGCCAAAATAATAATAGTAATAAAATAATAGTAAATAAAATTCATCTGGAAGAATAGATAAGTGAAAACCCATAAGACAATATGGCATTTTACTTATGGGTAGATGTACGTGAAATTAAATTTTTAGAACATATACTGAAAGGTTCCACATACAATTCATGTTGGTGGTTACTTCTGCAGTAGGATGAAGCTGGAGTGGGCCAGGGACTTGGAATCAATCTGTTACATTTTATATAGATACATCTTTTCCTAAGATACATGTCTGAAGCAACTATGTTACAATATTAATATGTATTGATAAAATGTGAAATGTGAACAAATGAAAATGTCATTCAACCATGTCTGACTCTAGGTTGCTGCTGCTGCTAAGTCACTTCAGTCATGTCCGACTCTGTGTGACCCCATAGATGGCAGCCCACCAGGCTCCCCTGTCCCTGGGATTCTCCAGGCAAAGAACACTGGAGTGGGTTGCCATTTCCTTCTCCAATGCATGAAAGTGAAAAGTGAAAGTGAAGTCGCTCAGTCATGCCGGACTCTTCGCGACCCCATGGACTGCAGCCTTCCAGGCTCCTGCATCCATGGGATTTTCCAGGCAAGAGTACTGGAGTGGGGTGCCATCGCCTTCTCCATTAGTAGGTGGTATTACATTATCCTCTGCAATTTTTGTTTTTGGCTATGCTGCATAGCATGTAGGATCTTAGTTCCCCAACCAGGGACTGAACCTGTGCCTCCTGCATTGGAAAAGCAGAGTAATAACCACTAGACCACCAGGGAAGTCCCTCTCTGCACTTTTTTGTTTTTATGTATTTTTTTCTAAAAAGAAGACTGAGGGGGATATGAAGTCTGCACTGCAAGATATTCTGAATTCTCAATAATTAATAATTAAATTTATTTGTTTTCTTGGGCTCCAAAATCACTGCAGATGGTGACTATAGCCATGAAGTTAAAAGACACTTGCTCCTTGGAAGAAAAGCTATGACCAACCTAGACAGCATATTAAAAAGCAGAGACATTATTTTGCCAACAAAGGTCTGTCTAGTCAAAGCTATGGTTTTTCCAGTAGTCATATGTGGATGTGAGAGTTGGACTATAAAGAAAGCTGAGTGCTGAAGAATGGATGCTTTTGAACTGTGTGTTGGAGAAGACTCTTGAGAGTCCCTTGGACTGCAAAGAGATCAAACCAGTCCATCCTAAAGGAAATCTGTCCTGAATATTCATTGGAAGGACTGATGCTGAAGCTGAAACTCCAACACTTTGGCCACCTGATGTGAAGACCTGACTCATTTGAAAAGACCCTGGTGCTGAGAAAGATTGAAGGTGGGAGGAGAAGGGGATGACAGAGGATGAGATGGTTGGATGGCATCACCGACTTGATGGACATGAGTTTGAGTAAACTCCAGGAGTTGGTGATGGACAGGGAAGCCTGGCTTGCTGCAGTCCGTGGGGTTGCAAAGAGTTGGACATGACTAAGTGACTGAACTGAACCAAACTGATTACATTATCCTCTGCAAATTTTTTTTTTTTGGGGGGGGGCTATGCTGCCAGCATGTGGGATCTTAGTTCCCCAACCAGGGATTGAACCCGTGCCTCCTGTATTGTTAAAGCAGAGTGTTAATCATTGGTCTGCCAGGGAAGTCCCTCTCTGCACTTTTTTGTTTTTATGTGATTTTTTTTTTTTCCAAAAAGAAGACTGAGAGGGATGTGGAGTCTGCACTGCAAGATATTTTGAGTTCTCAATAATTAATAATTAAAGGGGCATCATTTTGTCCACAAATAAACCAATGACACTGAAAAGAAAGCTAGAAAAGGGAGAAGGAGGTATTTCAAATCAGTGAGGAAACCAACAGAGGTTCTTAGTGATGTTCTCACCATCATGCATCAGAACTTCTTCTAGAGGTTAAAGAAAGTGAAAAATGAAACCATGAAAGAGCAAAAAGAAAATGCTATTGCCTATTCATCTGATCGCAGGGTAGAGAAGGTCAAAATCTCCTCACGAAACCTTTGCCACCCCTGGGCCTTTGCACAGGCTGTTTCCTGTCTGGAACCCTCTTTCCTCTCCTCTTCCTCCTGCATTGATTCCCCAGGAAGCCTTCCCTCTCCTCCCTCATCTACTGACTGCATAAGGCTCTCTTGGCACCATGTACCTCCTTTGTGTCATTTGTCACTTCTGTCACTTTGTATTTGGTTGTGTGATTATTTGATTAATGATCTAGAAAACCAGCTCCAAAAGACATGCTTGGGTTTCCCAGGTGTTGCTAGTGGTAAAGAACCTGCCTGCCCAATGCAGTAGATGTAAAAGATGTGAATTCAATCCTTGGGTCAGGAAGATCCCCTGGAGGAGGGCATGGCAACCCACTTCAGTATTCTTGCCTGGAGAATCCCATGGACAGAGGTACCTGGTGGGCTTCAGTCCATGCGGTTGCAAAGAGTCGGACACGACTGAGCGACTTGGCACACTTGCATACAAGGACAGGCCTTACCTGTTTTACTTCATTCAAAAGTAAAGTGCCTCACCTACACTGTGGGATATATTGTAGGAGTTGGCTAACTACCTGTTGGCTGAATGAATGCATGAGTGGTGGCTGAAAAGAGCTGTTTCTTCCTGCTCATTTTCATATGTGGTATACATACGGGATCTCTGTAATCCAGCCATCTGAGCACCACACTTTTACAGGTTTGGAGCATCTGTGGTCTTTGTGATTGGCATGGCTGCACGATGGGCACATGGGGCAAATGACTTCTCAGCCTCTCATCACAGACATCAGATTCTAGAAGCGACTCCTTTTAGAGCCACTGAAAAGCCAATTTTGCCTTAGCTTCTAGAAGAAGGAACCAGCTCACGTGTGGGACCATGAACTTACTGCTAGATTTGTCTTCCTTTCCCCAGTGAGTTCTTTTTATCCATGGCAATTGTCCCTGGGAGATGATGGAGTTAAAGTCTCGTAGGCATAGAGGACCACAGTCTTTATCCAGATGGGTCTCCCTGGGCTTTGGGACATAGCCAGAATCACAGCTCTGGCCATTCCATCTCACAATAGTCCCTTCCTGTGGAAATAACCAGATGTCTAGTTCTCCAATTGCTGGTGTGTGGTCTCCTTAGGATTTTTTTGTTTTTTTCCTCTAAAGATTTGTTTGTTTATTTTGGGCTGTCCTGGGTCTTTGTTGCAGTGCTTGGGCTTCTCATTGTGGGGCCTTCTCTTGTTTTGGAGCATAATCTCTAGGCACACAAGCTTCAGTAGTTGTGGCATGTGGGCTCAGTACTTGTGACTCGCAGGCTCTAGATCTCTGGCTCAATAATTGTGGCACATGGGCTTAGTTGTCACTTGGCATATGGGATCTTCCTGGATCAGGGATCGAACCCATGTCCCCTGCATTGGCAGGCAGATTCTCAACCACTGGACCACCAGGAAAGCCATCTTAGGTTTTTAATCTTTCTGGCAAATGCATTTGGAAATACAGTTTTGAGAATGAGATGATAATTAATAGTTGTGTATTCATACTAGAGTATATATAAGAGCTGAGTAGATGACTGTTGTCTTTGGAGGGGCAGCCCCTCAAGGGGAGAGACATGCTGAGGGAAATCTGAAGTGGGCACACATCTTCCTGGGCAGGGCTACATCGCTGGAACATAAGGATGTACAATGACATGAAGCTCCCAAAGAGGAACAGGTGGGCGTTTTCTCTGACCTGCACACTTAGCCAAATCAGTGTTACCATCCCACTGGGCCTCAGACCCCTAGATGGCCCTGGAGTTAAGGTTGTGGGGTCTTGAACCCAGGTGTCCATCCAACTGTCTCTAGATGAATAAAGGCTCTGTCTCACACAACTAATGCCCCACTATTTTCAAGGTGGCTATTGCTGAAGCTAATAGAATATATTTTAAGTGTGACTGAATGTAGAGAGGCTTTTTGATCTCATGTGTGTTTTTCAATCAAGGATTTTGGAATATATAATTATTATTCATGCATACATGCTAAGTCACTTCAGTCATGTCTGACTCTGTGTGACCCTGTGGGCTGTAGCCTGCCAGGTTCCTCTGTCCATGGAATTATCCCATCAAGAATACTGGAGTAGGTAGCCACGCTCTCCTCCTGGTAGGTACAACAGCAAATAACAGACTGAGGAGCCAGAGGACGTCAGCTGTATTCTCTAAATACAGCTGTCTTCTGTGGTGTAGCAGGTAACAAGTACTATTGAAAACAGTAGCTTTAAGAGAGCTTATTTTTGAAAACTTAACTTGGAGTGAAACCCTTCTCAAAGAATGTGCTCTGTTAGGGTTTTCCTTTTATGTAATGAAAGAACAATAAAAGGCAGGTGGAATTATACCAGGAGAAAAAAATAGAAATTACATCTCTCAAGCAGAAGTGCTAGGATGGAGTGAAGAAAAACGATAATAACCATTACTATCTGAGGTGGTACCTATTTTAATGTACTTAAAATGCATGACTATGACTGAGTGATTATGTAAAGGCTATTTGTCATCACCAAAAAGTGCAGGGAGACATTGATGTAGATGCCATGATTCAAATGAATAAAACTTCCTTCCCACTATCTGTCTAAGGAATCTATCAGAAGAAATTCCACTCTGCACTGTGAGAAACCCAGCCAAGCCTTGAGGTGTAGTAACAAACAGTTGCCACCATCTATTGAATGCTTACCATGTGCCAGGCACTGTGTTGTACATAAACTACTCTATTTGATCTTCTTGACAAGGCTGGGAGGTACGATCATTCATTTCACAGGTAAAGAAGCTGCAGATGGAGTTACTTGCCCAAGGTCAAGCTGCGAGTAAGGGATGGATCTGGGATAGTGTAGCTCTAAATCTCACATTCCTAACTGCCATATTTCATCCAGTCCATGGGCACTGGGCTTGGCACCAGGCATTTCCTGGACCACAAGTGGACTTGCTGGATCAAAGAGCATGTACCTTTTCACCTTTGACAGGAGTAGCTTGAGACCCCGGAAAAGTTAATATTCCAGTTTGAGTCTGAAGACAGGGAAAAAGCCAGTGTCCTGGTAGAAAGACAGTCAGGTAGGAAGAATTATCTCTTCCTTTCTCTTCCATTCAGGCTGTCAAGTGATTGAATCCTCATTTTGATTTCACATTAGTATTTATGATGACTGATCACCAGATATGCTGCTTTTGTCTTTTGAGCACCTGGTAAGGTTGTAATTCTTGGTTCCCTCTCCCCTCTTGGGGTTGATTGAGACCATGTGATAAATTCAAGATCAAGCTTTTATTAATAACTGCTGTTTGGAGACCCTCCAGAGCTCTTTTTTTCATTCCACCCCCATTTCAGAGAATGGGTGTTTCCATCATCTATCTTCCAAGATAATGTATGTAATAGATATAATAATGTCTACTGTAATGGACACGCAGTACAAGCAAGAAACAGACCTCTGTCACTTTGAGCCGTGAACATATAAATCTTGGGAGTTTATTTGTTATAACATTGACTATCCTGACTGCTGCCCACTCCTTGAGAAGGGTGGCTGGGGAGACTGCTTTCTAGAAAGCCTCCTTGCCCTCTATGGGAAAAGTCATTATGCTTGTCTGTAAATGCTGTATCCTGTCCCCATTCCATGTTATTTTCTGGGAGTACTTCTTAAGGTGACAGTCCACCTCTCTCTTGGGGGGACTCGGCCAATTCAGAGTCAGAATCTTGCAAACCAAGCATGCGGCCACAAGTTTTGATGACCAATTTCCACAAAGGAAACATTTAAGACTGTTCTAGAAAATCCAACCTTACCTAATCCAGAATGACACTTAGATGGCAGCTGTATTAGTTACCAAAAAAAAAAAAAAATCATGAAATATTGCTGAAGAGTTATTAAATAGTCTCTAGTCCCTAATGGCGAATTCATTTTCATTTAATAGCAAGTTATTGTGAAGTATAATGAAAAATAGAGAGGCATGCAAAATAAGCTGGCCTCTGTTTCCATTGACATAGTGCCAGTTTCTTGGGTGCAGCGTTACAATACTATCCATCTTCATAAAGCACTCCTTGGACAGCATTATGAAACAGCAGGAAGGAATGGCAGATGACAGCTTCATTAGTCATGACTAGGTAATCCTGGCCAATTTCTCCTGGGAATTATTAACACATTCCTAAACACCCCTTGGTTGATGGCATCCAAAAAAGAAGAGAAAGGGATCAGTTATGAGGTCTTGGATGTTATCCAAATCTGGCTACGAGTGAGCTGCAGAAGGCCACTCAGCATCCCTTTTTCCCAGAGCTCTCTGGAAGGCCCTGGAGAATGAGACCTGCGGAGCCAGGATGGACAAGACTGCAAACGCTCGCCCATTGCTGAGCACCTAACGGAAAGAAAAGAATTGGGATGGTTCTTTTGTCTACCTCGCAGACAGATGAATCTGTATCACTTGGTAAATGGTAAATGGATGAATTAGCCCCAAATTCAGTCTTATTGCTGGCTAGAAAACAGGAACTCCCAACAGGGTAAGTGTACAATAAACACCAGAAATTGAGAGGCTCCAATGAATCCTGGCAACCAGGATCTCACTTTCGCCAAAGATTACCTAATCCCCCCAGAGCTTGATCACTTAGCCTGGAGGACTGAAGGAGAAGGTGGCTACTGCCAGTCAAGATTTCCCATGTTTTTGTGACCTCTGTAGTGAAGCCGCCCTTCCAGGTTCTTGGTGAGCCAGCTGGGTGGGGTTGTGACAGGGACTGGCAGAGAAAATGGTTTATTCTGCAGGTCAACTGAGCCTGTATCTGTGGGTTAAGTTCCGTGGTGCTTTGTGGTGTTGCACAAGGACTCATGAGTTGGTGTGAGACTTGAACTCAGTCAGGTCTTTGCTCAGCTGCTTAATAGCTGTGGCAAGTTAATTAACCTTCTCAACCTTAGTTTCCTCATCAGCAAAATAGTGGTAATGTTATCTATCTCACAGAGTTTTGTGAGAATTAATTACTACAGCTAGGTAAAGCACTTGGAAGACATCCTTAGTAAAGATTTCTTCCATTATATGCGTATATGTAAGCTATGTCCTGCTTAAAAAGCAAAACTGGAAATAATCGGGTTTATAGGAAAGAAAAATCAGTGTGAGTTATTTATATCATCCTCCTATTGCCCTTAACTAAATGATAAGCTCTTGTTTTCATTTACTGTTTTTTTGGTTTGTTTGAGCCAGGTGGGCCCTCAGCAGTGAAAGTGTGGAGTCTTAACCACTGGACTGACAGGGAATCCTCCCTTCATTTTCTTTTAAAGAACAGTGATGGCCAAAAACATCTGTAGGTCGTCATCAGACCCTTGTGGAGAAGGCAATGGCACCCCACTCCAGTACTCTTGCCTGGAAAATCCCATGGACGGAGGAGCCTGGTGGGCTGCCGTCTATGGGGTCGCACAGAGTCCGACATGACTGAAGTGAAGTAGCAGCAGCAGCAGCAGACCTTTGTTGAATTTTCACATCAACTCTGTTGTCCCCATTTTCCAGATGAGGAAAGTGAGACACAGAGGAGAGATAAGTTCCCCAAAGTCACACTGGCAAGTAAGCTTTGGAGCTGGGATAGGACACCAGATTGTCTGCAGATTCTGTCCTTATACATCATAGGTATGTCCATGAATCTCTGTTAAATTGGATTGGATTGAATCTAGTAGAGAAGTCCTATTTAAACATCAAGTTTCCTAAGGGCATTTAAATGTTTATACATTGCTATCCTAGGGTGTCTCCCTGGTTCCTCTGTGCTGAGCTAAAGCCTAGTCACACTCCCAGTTCTAGATCCTTCTGAAATCTCTCTGGATTTGTTCTATTTGCTCTTTCAGCAGTCCTGGCTGGCCTCAGCCCCATCACCCACTCAGAGCTCTCACATCATTCATTAGTGGCTCCTGAGAAGATGAGAGGGAATGACAGCTGCAGAGGATGCCAGAGACAGGCAGAGAGGACAGAAGCCAAAATATAGAAAGAGTCTGGGGGAAAAGAAGATAAAAAAGAACTGTGCATATGTGCTAAGTCACTTCAGTCACATCTCTGCAACTCTAAGGTCTGTAGCCCACCAGGCTCTTCTGCCCATGGGTTTCTCCAGGTAAGAATACTGGAGTGGGTTGCCATGCCTTCCTCCAGGAGATCTTCCTGACCCGGGGATTGAACCCATGTCTCCTCTATCACCAACTCAATGGACATGAGTTTGAGTAAACTCCGGGAGCTGGTGATGGACAGGGAGGCCTGGTGTGCTGCTGTCCATGGGGTTGCAAAGAGTCAGACATGACAGAGTGATTGAACTGAACTGAACTGAACTCCTGCATTGACAGGCGAGCTCTTCACTACCAGCACCACCTGGAAAGCCCATAAGAAAGAACTAAAGGTACTTAAATCTCAAGGTGGATTTTATTTTAAGTATTCTATATTATAAAGTCTGACTAGAACTTCTTTCCCCTGCTACCTCTGACTTTTGTGAAACAGTGATGTGTTTTCACTTTAGCCATCAAGGAAGACTCTTATATTTAGTGATTCCTGATACCAACTAGATTTTTAGCAATGATGATCATGAAAATTTTTAAAATATTTTCTTTGAAATCAATTTAAGTGTATTCTTTTGTTTCATTTTGTTTTTTGGTTTGAAGCTATTTCAGTGATTTCTTTTAAAAAATGTAAAAAAGTTTGAATCCAGTTGGAATTTAATACCAATTCTGATAATTTGGTAAATCTTTATTAAGTGTGTCCTACATGTGTGGCACTGTGCCGAGTCCCACACCAAGAATAAATAAAGATCACCTGTGACTCAGTGGTACCAAATCTGTCTGCCAAAGCAAAAGATGCAGGATTGATCTTGGGTTGGAAAGATCCCTGGAGGGGAGGGAGATGGCAGTGGTGTTCAGGATGGGGGGACACATGTGCACCCGTGGCTGATTCGCAAAAACCATCACAATATTGTAATTATCCTCCAATTGAAATAAATTAATTAATTAAAAAAAAAAAAGAAAGATCCCCTGAAAAAGGAAATGGCAACTCACTCCAGTATTCTTGCCTGGGAAATCCCATGAACAGAGGAGCCTGGTGGGCTACAGTCTGTGGGTCACACAGAGTCAGACACAACTGAGCAATTCAACAACAACTACCTTGGTAGAACCTCTAGTCTAGCCGGAGCTCCTCAGGCTTGCGGGGCATCGGTCTCTTGGGAAACATGTTAGAAGTTTGCCTGCGTGGGCTCCGCGCCAGGACTGCCTGAGTCAGTAGGTGATTCTGATGCATCTAAACATTCAAGACGCACTGGTGGAGGGTAGGCACCATTTGTAGCAGTCATACACCCCAGCTTTAGAGAGATACCCAGGACTCTGAAAGCACCTTAGCTACCTACCCACTGTCTTCACGCAGCTCCTCAGAGTCCACGCAGGCTCCACCCTGAAGGGGGTGGCATGGGTGGGCTGGGGCCAGAGACCAGATCAATCTTTATGTATCATATGTGATGGAGACCTGAGTGTTCTGGTTAAAAATTCAGGAGGTCCAGAGTTCACTTTGGGTCACTGGTAAAGATCTTTTAGAATTTAAAAATCAGAAAAATTTGATTTGAAAAAACTATTTAAAAAATTATTTGTTTATATATTTTTGGGTGCACTGGATCTTCATTGCTTTGCATGGGTTTTCTCTAGTTGCGGTGAGCAGGGGCTGCCCTTCATTGTTTGCTCAGGCTTCTCCTTGCAGTGGCTTTTCTTGTTGCAGAGCATAGGCCCTAGGCGTGCTGGCTTCAGTAGTTGCAGTGCGCAGGCCCAGTAGTTATGGCACACAAGCTCAGTTGCTCTGCGGCATGTGGGATCTTCTCAGACCAAGAATCGAACCTGTGTGCCACCAGGAAGGTCCTGAAAAATAAAACCTTTTTGCATGTGCCTATCTTAGCTCCTGATTTGCGTGAGAGAAGCCTGTCTTCTTTAATCAAACTTGTACATCTCTGGAAATGCCAAATATAGTAAGTTCATAAGTGACTGTATAATATAGAATATATACTTGTGCTTCTAAACCACCAGAGTGCCAATGGAAAAATATTCTTGAAGTTCTAATTGTTCCCTCTTCCATGGCTACAAATTTCTATAAACTGTTTTTCTGATAATATTCCTGCCCCACCTTATTTTTTTTTTCCTCCAAACTAAAATAAAGGCAATGATTCAAATGACTGGCTCTTCATTTCTAAGTAACTTGGGTGAGGTCACCACAGTAAGTTTTACTTTACACAGTTTGAATCAGGTCAGTCTGAAAAACAAGAGCAAGATTATGTAACAGCAGAGACTCGTGTGTGTGTGTGTGTGTGTGTGTGTGTTGGGTTATTGGAACCATTTTTATAGAGTAGTGAGTAGTTTATAGAGAAGCTAGTTGGTGATACTTTTCCATCGTATTTGAACTTACTATGTCAACAAGCCATATTGAGCACTGGCTGAGGACTACCCTTATTCCAAGGACATAAATATTCTTTTCCTACATAGAATATAAGTTCCTCAAGAGAGGATCAAGATTATGTCTTTTTTTCTCTCCGTATAAGAGGGGCAGGAGACATGAAAAGGGGTGAGGGGGGAAGGAGGTGGGATTTTGGTGATAAGGCTCTTGCCCTACAGGTGAAAGCAATGTGATTTTAGCACGATAAAGATGTAGGTCAGTGAAACTGACTAGAGAGCTGGACCTGGATCTAAAAATATATAATAATTAAATAAAGGATTTTGTGAGCATCACAAAGGGAAAGAAAAAATGATTCAATAAATGGTTTTGTACTCAAAGATTAAAGTTAGGGGGAAAAGAACTTGAGATTAGTACATTAACCACATCCTGAAATGAATTTACCCTGACACTTGTTAATTGCTCCTAAACCTTCTCTTTTTCCATGTGCCGGTGTTCAGAGGCCCACTCAGACCCCACACTGAACTAGTTGGTCAGCAGGGTGGCTGCTTCATTACAAGTGAACCATTACTACTGTCACAGCACTGGGGCTGACCTGGGAACGAACCCAGCTGAATTCCAGAGTGATGTGGTGCTTGGATAAAGGACACATTGCAAATTGACTAGACATCAACTCATGGAAACCTAAAGAGGGTAATCATGTTTGTGATCTGGGAGGATGGCCAGGGTGGGGAGAGGGGTGGCATTTGGAGCCTCTCAGCTACTCTGTTAATCTAGCTTCTAATAGAGTACCTGGCACACAGCAGGGGCTGAACACATGTTTGTGGACTGAGTGACATTTGTGTCTTGGTGCTTTGCTGGGTAGACCTCAGTGCTGACAGTTGTGGTTGTTGTTGCCTGAGCCCAGAGATCATTAAAGTATAAAGAGTCTTCACACTCAAGGTCCCCTGGGAGCATTTCTCTGATATTCCAGAGTGGAACCCGGGATCAAGAGAAGCAAGATCGAAGATTAAATTCAGCATATTAAAGACACAGGCAGAAGACCAGGGCCAAGATCAACGCCCAGGCTTCCAAATGCCTGGCTGGCTGCCACCTCTGGCAGGAAACATTGCCCTATCCTCTAGGGATGGAATGGCCCAGAAAATTTTGAACAGAAAGGGGAATGAGAGTTGGGTCTGGGCCTTCCTTCCCCACACTGGCTGCACAGGCGTTCAGCCGGCTTTGCTTCCTGTGTCTCAGAGGACACTGTCTCCGCCAGTTCCTCTCTCTTCCCCTCCCCCTTGCCTGGAGTGTAACCAGGCGTTCTCAGATCCCCGGGTTGGAGCGAGGCGGATGGTGGACACATGTGAGCCGATTGCCTGCAGCTTCAGTTGATCCTGGCTTGGGAGTGAGGAGAGGGGGCTGGGAAGAAAAGTCAAGTCTCATTCTTAAGTGATGTGGAAATGTATTGCCATTGGCTCTTATTAGGTAGCTCTAAGCCAGTGAGGAAAGAAATGTTTTCATTGGCGGAAGAACACATTTGACATCCACATATATGTGTGCCTACTTTTGAGCAGACTGCAGAAACGTGTGGCTTCGGTCCTTGCTGCTCCTCTGTCTAGTGAATTATACCAGTGGGTTCAAGGTCTAGCTCAGTGCCTGCCTCAAACAGAAGGGTTTTCTTGATAAACTCAGTCTGTACTGATTTGCCCATGATCTCAGCTCTTGATGCAGTTACCATGTTCACCACAGTGAGGGCAGATTTACTGTAAAGTGAAAGAAGTTTAGGCTTTAGAACTTCTAATAATTTAGTCCTTTCTTGGGATCATATGGTCATATGCTTTTGATAAAATTGCAGATGTAAGATATTTTAAGTGCAAGGGCTAAGGATATTGTCTTCTCCCACTCAAGCTTCCCCCTCCCTCAATTTTCCCTATAGGAATTGTGTGTTGATGGGGACCCCAGCTAAGGAGAACCTGAATTGGAGATTTATTTGTTTGGGGTTCTGTGGATCTATTCAGGTGGTTCACACTTATTTCCATGTTATCAGAATCAGAATGGAATACTACCAATGTCCTCAGGACATACTCATCTGGCATCATGGGTCCTATTGCAATATCGATGTGTCCCACTGTGCCTGACACTGGAAAAGAAGAAGAGTCAAATGTGCAGAAATAGAAGCTAGTCTGAGGAATGTTCTTTTAACCCCCAGATGTACAAAATTGTTAGTGGAATATTTGGTTCTCATTGATGTCTACTCAAAACAGAAATCACCTGCAGGAAAATACTCAATAATGTGGTGTATATGATTTCAACACACCTTACTACCATGATGTTAAAATGAGAACCAATGCAAAATAGAATTGACCAGAGTTCTTGTGTTAGTGGGCTTCCCTGTGGCTCAGGCAGTAAAGAATCTGCGTGCAGTGTGGGAGACTTGGGTTTGATCCCTGGGTTGGGAAGATCCCCTGGAGAAGGGAATGGCAATCCATTTCAGTATTCTTTTTTTTAAAAATTCATCTATTTTTTTAATAGGAGGCTAATTACTTTACAATATTGTGGTGGTTTTGCCACACATTGGCAAAATTTGCCATACATTGCCATACATGAATCAGCCACAGATATACATGTGTCCCCCATCCTGAACCCCCCTCCCACCTTTCTCCGATCACATCAGTATTCTTGCCTGGAGAATTCCATGGACAGAGGAGCCTGGCGGGTTACAGTACATGCGGTCACAAGAGTCAGACACAACTGAGCCACTAACGTTTCCTTTCACTTTCTTGTGTTCAGTTCAGATCAGTCGCTCAGTCGTGTCCGACTCTTTGCGACCCCATGAATTGCAGCACGCCAGGCCTCCCTGTCCATCACCAACTCCTGGAGTTCACTCAGACTCACGTCCATCCAGTCAGTGATGCCATCCAGCCATCTCATCCTCTGTCGTCCCCTTCTCCTTTTGCCCCCAATCCCTCCCAGCATCAGAATCTTTTCCAATGAGTCAACTCTTCGCATCAGGTGGCCAAAGTACTGGAGTTTC
>NW_011495020.1:7184166-7225941 GCF_000754665.1 Bison bison bison
GTACTGGAGTTTCAGCTTTAGCATCATTCCTTCCAAAGAAATCCCAGGGCAGACATCCTTCAGAATGGACTGGTTGGATCTCCTTGCAGTCCAAGGGACTCTCAAGAGTCTTCTCCAACACCACAGTTCAAAAGCATCAATTCTTCGGCACTCAGCTTTCTTCACAGTCCAACTCTTGCATCCATACACGACCACTGGAAAAACCATAGCCTTGACTAGATGGACCTTTGTTGGCAAAGTAATATCTCTGCTTTTGAATATGCTGTCTAGGTTGGTCATAACTTTCCTTCCAAGGAGTAAGCGTCTTTTAATTTCATGGCTGCAGTCACCATCTGCAGTGATTTTGGAGCCCCAAAAATAAAGTCTGACACTCAGAAAACAGTAGCAATGCTATAACTTCAAGGTAGGATTTTTATGCATGCCAAATTGCATTTTTATGCCTCCCAACATGAAAACTGCGGAGGATCCCAACCAGTTCCCACTGGACTGATCTCAGCACATCCGAGGTGCCTGGTCCCGATGAGGCCTGGCAAGTTCAGAGAGAGAAAAAAATGACATTCAAAAGCCCTAAAATCACAGCAAAGCAACCTATGTGTTCCCATGACTAAACTCCTATGCGTATTCACCTATGTTAGTGTAGGTAGTTTAAAGGTAATTTGATTAAAAAATTATGTAGCTCAATCCAATATAATGGTATTTCAAAAAGCATTTGAATTGCTTTATCTTCTTTCCTTGAAAATGATATTACAGAATTATTGTCATATAAAGAGATGATCATATGGAGTATACAACCAAAAAAATAGGGAAGATATTAATAGAAATAGGCTATGTAATTTTTCCCTGTTTGGTTGTATTTGTGGTATTTGTCTCCTTCTAAATTTGTCATTTGACTTTCATCCCTAATTTTGTATTCCTGTTTTGCATTCTTTTTCTTAAAGAGACTCCCCTCCCTGGGTGACCCACATAACCTGAATCTGTCCTTGACCACAGTTGACCAATTTCTTCTTATATTATTCTTACAGCAGATATTGAATTTTATTTTGTTTTAAAATTTTTATTGAAGTATAGTTGATTCACAATGTTGTGAATCAACATTGTGAATCAGTTATACATACTGATTCACAGCAAAGTGAATCAGTTATACATACACATCTATCCACTCTTCTTTAGATTCTTTTCCCATACAGGTCATTACAAAGTATTGAATAGAGCTCCCTAGTAGTTATTGAATTTTAAAGGTAACCCATAATAGTTTCGGAGAAGGCAATGGCACCCCCCTCCTGTACTCTTGCCTGGAAAATCCCATGGATGGAGGAGCCTGGTAGGCTGCAGTCCATGGGGTCGCTAAGAGTCAGACACGACTGAACGACTTCACTTTCCCTTTTCACTTTCATACATTGGAGCAGGCAATGGCACCCCACTCCAGTGTTCTTGCCTGGAGAATCCCAGGGACGGTGGAGCCTGATGGGCTGCCGTCTGTGGGGTCGCACAGAGTCAGACATGACTGAAGCGACTTAGCAGCAGCAGCATAATAGTTTATGTATGGGAAATAATTTCCAACAATGCAGAACTTTTGTGTAAGAAGTAAATAATGCAGTCTGCTAATACTTCTTGCTCCCTGGGGATCAGTTCAGTTGCTCAGTCGTGTCTGACTCTTTGCGACCCCATGGACTGCAGCACGCCAGGCTTCCCTGTCCATCACCAACTCTTGGAGCTTGATTTTCCCTAAGGATACCAAAGGTTAAGACTCTTGAGAGTCCCTTGGACTGCAAGGAGATCCAACCAGTCCATTCTGAAGGAGATCAGCCCTGGGATTTCTTTGGAAGGAATGATGCTAAAGCTGAAACTCCAGTACTTTGGCCACCTGATGCGAAGAGTTGACTCATTGGAAAAGATTCTGATGCTGGGAGGGATTGGGGGCAAAAGGAGAAGGGGACGACAGAGGATGAGATGGCTGGATGGCATCACTGACTGGATGGACGTGAGTCTGAGTGAACTCCAGGAGTTGGTGATGGACAGGGAGGCCTGGCGTGCTGCAATTCATGGGGTCGCAAAGAGTCGGACATGACTGAGCAACTGATCTGATCTGATCTGATCTGATCCTCAAATGACTTTTTTTAAAAAAAGTCAGTTCATATGAGTAAGTGTGGGCTTTGGAGCTAGTTGCCTGGGCTTGACTTTAACTTCTACACCTGTCACCTTGGGAAAATTATTAAATCTCTTAGTGCTTCACCTGGAAAAGGAGGGTTTGATTGTTCAACACCTGTCTCCGGGGCTGTGACAAGAGTTTAGGGCTTAGAAGAGCGCCTGACAGGTTGTATTCATCATATGTTGGTTTTATTGGTAAATGAATATATTACAACTTCTTATCGGTTATTTTATGTGACCAAATGTATTGCTCTCCCTTCCCCCAAGACTGTAAGCTTCTTAAATTTGAGTATGAATGGAAACGTTCAAATCTCTTAATTCCTCAGCATCATGAGGATATGAGCGCCCTCTAGCTGCATTATTTGTGGCTCTGCTGGTCACCAGGCGCAGTTTGCTCATCTGACTGTTCAGGCTCAAAGAAGAGCATTCGCTTTGTCAGAGACTGGAGGGAGGCTGTGGATGTGACAGAGATTCAGAACCAACCTATCAGGAGGCACTCCTGAGAAGCTAGAGGCCAATCAGAAATAGAAGGAGCTCTCTGATAAGAGGATGAGAATGTCCAGAAGAAAACAGGAGTGTTGGAAGTATACAAAGCTCCAAGGAGCACACAGTAAACACTTGTCTCTTCATTCCTTTGAAATAGCACCCAGAAATGTTGCTGAAATGCTCCTCAGTGAAGGCCTGGGGAAATGGGGAAAGGGAACTGACTTTTCCAAGATAATACAGCTCCACAGTTACTTACAAAAGTAGCCCCAGGCGTTGAGGGGAAAGGAGGAAGTGGTCAAAAGATCCAGGGATAAAGAGAGTTGTTTGGGTTTGTACCTTATCATCTTAAAAGATTCTCCTTAGGAAAAAAAAAGTGTTTCCTGGGGCCAGGGATTGAACCAGCACCCCCTGCAGTGGAAGCACAGGGTTGTAACCACTGGACTGCCAAGGAAGTTCTTTATCAGATATCTAAACTCCTCACCTGAAGTATAGTTTCCTGTTTTTAGCTTGAACTTGTATTTGAATCTGGCTCCGTGGGTTACAGCTGCCGTATGACCATGAAGATGAAGGGCTGCTCAGGAAAACAGCTGCCCAACAGAAACTGTCTGTGATTTCTCTCCCTGTCTTCTGATTTCTCTCACTGCAGTTCTCCTGTGGTCAGGGCAAAGACCCTCGTCCTGTATTCTGCTCGCAAAGCCCTCATGGTCTAGTGCGATAGGCTAAATTGGATAGCTGCCATGGGCTCATCAAGGGCAAATGACTCCCACCGGGGCTGGGGGCCACTGACACATGCTCTATGGAGGGCTCGTGGGCTCCGTGGAGCTGGGTTGGGGGTACGGTACGTCTGCATTGGTGGAGTCTTCAAGGTGAGCAGGACCGTGGACTTGCCTCTATTTGCCACCCTCACCTGCTGTGCTGGCCAGAAGGGCTCCTGTTGGCCTGGGCCTCATGGCTCACATCTCAGGATATCCTGTCGCAACGCTGGCCTGTCCTGTGTCTCTGCCGCAAAGGCCAAGGCTGTCTTCACTGACCTCAGGTATCGCAGGTGTTTTGCTGTTTTCCTGGTTGTTTAGCAAAGGCCAAGGCTGTCTTCACTGACCTCAGGTATCGCAGGTGTTTTGCTGTTTTCCTGGTTGTTTAGTTACTTTGTTCAGCTGTTTCTTACCAAAGACTCCTTGGAGACTCAGAAACCTGAGTCGAAACCCCTCTAAAATTGCTAACTCCCAGTTTCTGCCTGACTTCAGCTGATTCTAACCTCAGTCTTGGGTCAGCCAGGCCGCCACCCTGTGCCTGTCTCCTCCTCTCTGCTGATAATGGTGGTGACAAGACGGTGTAGCTGGCTCAGGGCCTGAAAACAAGAAACAGAGTCTAAGTTATGTGTTATGGGGGGGTGGGGGAGGTGCCCTCAGGAGAAGAGGGTGAGGAAGCAGGATGGGAAAGGGGAGTGTGCCCAGGGGGATTCCAGCTCGGTCTGCTCCCACAGCGGCTCTGGAGCACAGACTGCACCTTGAAGTCTGTTGGGTTGGGGTGGGCCTGTGCGGCCCACATCAGCCAGGCATTAACTGTGAGCTCTGAGGGGGCAGTTCAAGCACTGGGGAGCCAGAGGTCAACCATCTGGGTGAGGCTGAGGCTGTGGGTAGGACCATTTGCAGCCAACCTCACTGCAGTGGCTCAGCAGGTAAAGAATTCGCCTGCAATGCAGGAGCCCCAGGAGATGCAGGTTTGATTTGTGGGTTGGGAAGATTCCCTGGAGGAGGGAGTGGCAACCCGTTCCAGTATTCATGCCTGGAGAATCCCATGGACAGGGAGCCCGGTGGAAACAGTTCATGGGGTGGCAAAGTATCACTGTAAAGATAATGATAAACTCTGCCATTCACCGAGCACTTCCTGTATACCAGGACTGTTTTAAGTACCTTATATATAGTAACATTTGATGCTCACAGCCACCCTATGAACAGATGTATCATTCTATCATCTGCATTTTATTTTATTTTGTATAAGTTTATTTACTTATTGACTACTGGGTCTTCATTGCACACGCTGGCTTTCTCTAGTTGCAGAGAATGGGAGCTCCTCTTTGTCGAGGTGCTCGGGCTTCTCACTGCGGTGGTTTTTCTAGTTGCAGAGCACAGGCTCCAGGTGTGCAGGCTAAGTAGTTGTGGTGCAAGGGCTTTAGTTGCCCAGTGGCATGTGTGATCCTCCCGAACCAGAGGTCAAACAAGTGTCCACCAGGGAAGTTCCTGTATCTACATTTTACAGATGTAAAACCTGAGGCACAGAGAGCCTGGGTGACTTACGAAGGCCACACAAGTGGTAAGAAGTAGAACTGTGCTTGGAAAAATGATCTTTAATATCTTTCTGTGACCTTGTAGAAGAGTCACTTTTGTTAGCAAGTTGAGAACAGTGTCATGTATTTATTCGGCCAGTTACCCACTCATTCCACATTTATCAGGAGACCAGAAATTACAAAAGTCAATCAAGCCCATCTCCAGTCTTCCAGGAAGTTCAGGGAGGAATACTGGAGGGACAGTGCACTAGGCCCCCAGGGGAGAGGGAAGTACAGACTTTGAAGGGAGTGCCTCAAAGGAAAGACAAGGATCTAGTCTGGTCTGGAAAGATGGCAGATATTAACATGTGAAGGAAGGAGCAGGGCTTTTCCAGTGGAGAGAACACCTCAGGCAAAGCCTGGGAGGGACTGAAGCCTGGGGGAATTGAGGGGGAGGATAGTAAGTGCTTAGAGACAGGCTAGAGGGTCTGGGGAGATGGTTCAGACAAGTGTCTACCAAACCATACCGTCTGCTAGGCTGGCCTGTGGTCTGTCTTCAACTCAAATAACCTGGTTTGGTGCAAGTGGCCAAAGATACCAGGCCTGGAACTCTCACTACCTGGAGAAAGCTCCCCTCACCCGCCACCTACCCTTGACTCAGCCTGGTGCTGCCGCCTCTCTCTTCAGTCGCTCAGCCGTGTCTGGCTCTTTGCGACCCCATGGATTGCAGCACGCCAGGCTTCTCATTCCTTCACTATCTCCCAGAGTTTGCTCAAACTCATATCTGTTGAGTTGCTGATGCCATCCAACCATCTAGTCCTCTGTCACCCACTTCTCTTGCCTTCAATTTTTCTCAGCATCAGGGTCTTCGCATCAGTTGGCCAAAGTATTGGAGCTTCAGCTTCAGCGTCAGTCCTTCCAATGAATATTTAGGATTGGTTTCCTTTAGGATTGACTGGTTTGATCTCCTTGCAGTCCAAGGGACTCTCAAGTGTCTTCTCCAGCACCCAAATTTGAAAGCATCAATTCTTTGGTGCTCAGCCTTCTTTATAGTCCAACTGTCACATCCGTACATGACTACTGGGAAAACCATAGCTTTGACTATGTGGAGCTTTGTTGGCAAAATGATGTCTCTGCTTTTAATACACTGTCTAGGTTTGTCATAGCTTTTCTTCCAAGGAGCAAGTGTCTTAATTTCGTGGCTGCAGTTACCATCTCCAGCAATTTTGGAACCCAAGAAAATAAAGTCTGTCATTTTGAATATAATTTAAATAAGCAGGGTGACAATATACAGCACTGACGTACTCCTTTCCCAATTTTGGACCAGTCTTTGTTGCATGTCTGGTTCTAACTGTTGCTTCTTGACCTGCATACAGTTTTCTCAGGAGACAGGTTTTATGGTCTGGTATTCCCATCTCTTTAAGAGTTTTCCAGTTTGTTGTGATCCACACAGAGGCTTTAGTGTAGTTAATGAAACAGAAGTAGATGTTTTTCTGGAATCCCCTTGCTTTTTCTATGATTCAACAGATGTTGGCAGGCTTCCCAGTTGGTGCAGTGGTAAAGAATCCACTGCCAATGCAGGAGGCACAAGAAATTTGGGTTCAATTCCCAGGTGGGGAAGATCCCCTAGAGAAGAAACTGGCAACCCACTTCAGTATTTTTGCCTGGGAAATCCCAGCGACAGAGGAGCCTGACAGGCGGCAGTCCAGGGGGCTGCAGAATAGGACATGGCTGAGCATGCAGGTAATGGATGTTGGCAATTTGATCTCTGGTTCCTCTGTGTTTTCTAAATCCTGCTTATAACGGTTTCTAGCTTGAAGCCTAGCTTGAAGGATTTTGAGCATTACCTTGCTAGCATGTGTTGTTGTTTAGTCGCTCAGTTGTGTCTGACTCTTTGTGACCCTATTAACTGCAGCACACCAGGCTTCCCTGTCCTTCACCATCTCCCAGAGTTTGCTCAAACTCAAGTCCATCGAGTCAGTGATGCCATCCAATCATCTCATCCTTTGTCATCCTCTTCTCCTTTTGCCTTCAATATTTCCCATGCTGCTGCTGCTGCTGCTAAGTCGCTTCAGTCGTGTCCGACTCTGTGCAACCCCATAGACAGCAGCCCACAAAAGTCATTCAGTCATGTCTGACTCTTTGCGAACCCATGGACTATACAGTCCATGGTGAAATGCCTGCAATTGTACAGTAGTTTGAACATTTCTTTGGCATTGACTTTCTTTAGGCTAGCTTGATATAGATTGGAAAAGTGATGCTGAGTAAGGTCCACAGGCAGGCAGGGGTTAAATTTCAGAGATCATGGTCTCTGGGGAACATTTGGAATCGGCTCCATAAGAAAGCTGTATTTTATAATCAAGAATGGAGTTGGAGTAGAGATACCTTGCCAGGTGTTTCTCTCCAGCTATTTTGGGTACTTATCTTTAAAAAAAAAAAAAAAAAACAACCAACCAAACAAGGAGCACAGTGCTGGCTCTTATCTTTCTACTCATCCTGTCAAAATCTAACTGTGATCTTTGGCAGGTCTAGCACACACTCCCACCTTTATCAACGCCTTTGCTTGGGGCTAGATAAGTGCCTCTGGGGAACGTGGGAGTGGTGGCCTGACCACATGAAGTTCACAATCCACTCCCAGTTGGCTCTCTGGATATATTTATGAGGTAACCAGGGTCAAGGGAAAATATTACCAAGAACTGGGACACCTTCTTTGTCTCATCATTAACGGTTGATACAATTAGTTAAATTTTCAGAGGGAGTATGTGAGTCTACAATTACTAAAAACCACTAAGAAAGCAGAGGCTTAATGCTCAGTCACGTCCGATTCTTTGTGACCCCATGGACTGTAGTTCACCAGTCTGCTCTGTCCTTGGAATTTTCCAGGCAAGAATACTGGAGTGGGTTGTCAGTTCCTCCTCCAGGAGATCTTCCCGCCTCAGAGATTGAACCCAAGTCTCTTGCATCTCCTGCAATGACAGGCGGATTCTTTACTACTGTACTACCTGGGAAGCATGGAAGCTTTGTCTAATTCACCGAGATGTCTTCAGTGCCTTGCACGGTACCTGGCGAATCATGGGTGCCTAATAAATGTTTATTACTCCTTGTGAAATATGAGCTTTTGTTTTTCCCTGTGTCTCTTTCTTTCTCATGACTATACACAGCCTGTTGATGTAGCCTATGATCTCAGGGTTTTACACGATTGCCTGAGATTTTCAGGTCTACCTTGGGCATAAGTTTTAATGGTTAATATTGATGGAGTATTAATATTATGTGCCAGGCTCTGTGCTATAGTAATAATAATACTATATGAATAATACTATCATGAAATCATATGTAACACTTACAGAAGGTACAATTTTAAATGCTTTACCCGTAGTGTTGTTGCTCAGTTGTGTCTGACTCTTTAGGACCCCGTGGGCTGTAACCTGCCAGGCTCCTCTGTCCCTGTGATTCTCCAGCCATGAATACTGGAATGGATTGCCATTCCCTTCTCCAGGGGCTCTTCTTGACCCAGGGATTAAACCCTGGTCTCCTGCATTTCAGGCAGATTCTTTACCCTCCGAGCCACCAGGGAAGCAGCCCGTTTAATCCTTACAAGAACTCTGAAGTAGCTATTGCTATCCTCATTTTATCAGTGAGGAAAATGAGGCTGATGGGGTTGTGTGATCTGGCCAAGGTAACTTAACCTGGGACTCCAAGCCAGGACTCCACATCTACAGTGTGGAAGAACAATGCTTAGGCTTGTTCTACACCCAGCTCACTCCCTGGGGTGGTATCGCAAGGATTCCCAGAGTCTGGTTGGAGGTCTGGCCCCTGTGACACCCTGCCCAGGGTCTTCAGGCGTGGGATGGATATGGAAGCACTCCCTGCCGCCATCTTGGTACCACTGGAACCATTACTCTGGACCTGGAAGGCAGAACTGTGCCTTGAATCATTTTCTGGGGTGGTCTGTCTATTGTCCTCAAGCCTATTTGTGTTTCCTTTTGGGGAAGGCCACTTAAAAAAGCTTCCCAGTGGATTTCTGGGAGCAGCTAAGCCCAAGAGTAACAGTTCCATACCTTTCTCAGAAAAAGGAATGCTGTATCTCTGAAGCACTTGGTTTCCTTTTAGTGGTCAGATAGGGGCTTGTCTATAGATTTGAACAGTAGTGGCACCTGTGAGAGAGGTGAAGGTCTGAGATGTCAAGGGCAGGCAGCGCTCATCTGGACTCAATGATTTCTGGGAGTTTGTTCAAATAAAATCTCTTCTCCCTGCTGCTGCTGCTGCTGCTAAGGCGCTTCAGTCGTGTCCGACTCTGTGCGACCCCATAGACGGCAGCCCAGGCTCCCTCGTCCCTGGGATTCCCAGGCAAGAACACTGGAGTGGGTTGCCATTTCCTTCTCCAATGCATAAAAGTGAAAAGTGAAAGTGAAGTCTCTCGGTCGTGTCCGACTCTTAACGACCCCATGGACTGCAGCCTACCAGGCTCCTCTGTCCATGGGATTTTCCAGGCAAGAGTACTGGAGTGGGGTGCCATTGCCTTCTCCGCTTCTCCTCCCTATACATTGTTATATATGGACTATAATCAACCTGAGGACAAGGAGGGAGGCAGGCTCCAGCACCCCATGCTGCCTGGTTGGACATAGAGTCACAATAAAGGTCTGGAGTCAACTGTCTCGACTTTCCTTTGGTTGGCTGTCTTTTCACGTTGTGCTGTTGGCTGTTCATTTAAAATTTCATTTATTTTAGTTTCGGCATGTTGGGTCTTCACCGCTGCTGGGGCTTTTCTCTGGTTGCAGCACACATGGGCTGCTGTCTAGTTGTGGTGCGAGGGCGTCTCATTTCAGTGGCTTGTTGCGCAGCACAGGTTCTGGGCATCCAGGCTTCAGCAGTGTGGCATGTGGGCTCAGTAGTTGTGGCACATGGGCTTAGTTTCTCTGAGGCGCATGGGACCTTCCTGGAACAGGGATCAAATCCCTGTCTCCTGCAGTGGCAGGTGGATTCTATACCACTGAGCCACCAGGGAAGCCCCCAGATGTTCATTTTAACTAAACTTTTCTTCACTTGGTGTTTTTGCAAAATCTCTCAAACACCTTTAAGTGAATTGTCCATTAGTCCTGAACTATTTGTGTGCAAGTTTACAAAGTTAGGAGACTTTCTAAGGTTCCAGTGACAGCAGGTGTTGGTGGTTGGGTGCTTGGTTATTTATCTCTCCATAATCATTCATTGATTAAATGAATGAATGGATATTTTAGTAAATTAATGGAGCCACCATGAAGGATGAAATATGAGTCAAATATCACAGAACTAATTCTTTTCCTAACAGTCACAGATAAAATTTATGCGAAAAAAAGGAATGAGGAAAAGGGACAAATCAAGGCAAACTCAGGTTTGGTGTCTGGGCAGATGGTGAGAGATAGTGCCTTTTACACAGAGGAGAAATGGATTTGGGGCACAGAAATTGAGTTCTATTTTCAGGGCTTCTCAACTTTGGCAGGGTTTGAGCCAGATAGCTCTGGGTTGTGCGTGGGGGGCGGTGCTGTCCTGTGCATTGAAGGATGCCTAACAGCCTCTCTGGCCTCTGCCCTCTGGGTGCTGGTAGCCTATCTCCTCCCTCAGGTGTGACTCCTAGAATATCTCCAGACACAGCTCCATGTCCCCAGGGTGGGGTGAGGTGGGGGCAGAACTCCCCTGGTTGAGAAGCACTGGGATGGAGTGACACCCTATGCGGTCACCATGGGGGGCGGGGTGTCAGCTTGGCAGGGAGAGGAGAGGGGGAGAGAGAGACACACACACACACACACATTATAGCAGATGAGATGTATAGTAGATCTTGAGAACTTTCTGGCACATGATAAGATCTTGAAATGGATTGCTTTCAGTCTCAGAAATTATAGGGAAAAGCACCAAAAGCTGGCTGGACACCCCAGGAATGCTGAGGCTGGAGCCAGATGGGTCTGGTTGGAACCAGATTCAGGCACATGGTGACACTTAGCAACTCCAGGCCCATTTCCTTGTCTGTCAAATGGGGCTAATAGCATCTGCCTCCTGGAACTGATAAGATTAGAGGCATGCATAGAAGATCCCTATTGCAGTGGCATGAAGTAGGGCTCTCAAAAATAGTAGAAATCGCTGTTACTGTTATTACTCTCAGGTTTATGTAGGCAGGCTTTCTGGGGCTTGGACACTAATAGCAGGCCATCTAAAGCCTTTTCGAGTCTATCATCTTCACTGAAATCTGTGCAGATTTTTCTGTTGCAGTTTTGGGGATGGAAATGCAATTGTCTAGAAAGCAAATATTTAGATGGTCACAGAAGAGGTTAGCACCACACTGTGGGTCTTTTTTTTTAATTAAAAAAATTTATCTATTTATTTTTATTTTTTGCTGCACCGGGTCTTCGTTGCCACATGCAGGCTTTCTCTAGTCGCAGTGTGCAGGCTTCTCATTGCAGTGGCTTCTCTTGTTGCGGAGCATGGGCTCTAGAGTTTGTAGGATTCAGTGGTTGTGGCGCATGGGCTCAGCTGTCCTGTGGCATGTGGGATTTTCCCGGACCAAGGATCAAACCCATGTCTCCTGCAGTGGCAGGCTGTCTTTTAACCAAGACACTGCACAGTTCACTTGAAGGTTGAAGAGAAAACTTCTGGAGACATTAATATCTAGAGGACTATTTTCTCATTTATTATCCTCTTGTCCACACACCCTATTTTATTTTCTTACACACATACACACACACACACTCACACACATCTGTTGGCATTCCATTTAATTTCAATCCTTTTCATCTTTTTTCCCTTAAGAAGTATTTTACTCTCATATTTTAATACTATATTTAAAACATCAGGCACGAGAAGACCCTTCAAAAGAAAAAAGCACAGAGAGTCTGTCTGAAGCGAATGCTTATGGAAGGGTCTTTATCTCACACAGCTGAATATAATTTCCCCCCCAGATGTGACTTTAGTAGCTTATTAATCCTTAGTGCTTCAAAACCAATGGAAACACTATCACCATCTGAGCTAGCCAAGCAGACCAGCAAACCTGGGCAGATGATGAGTTTGTAAACAGCTCCTTGGGCCTGTTTGATCTTTACCCAAACCTTTTAATTAAGCTAATTGAGGACAAAACAACTGGAGCTTTTGCATATTCAAACCTTCTAGCCTCCTCTTCCTTGGTGTGAATGAGTGGGACAGTAGGAGTGACCCCACTGACTCAGCCAGAAATATCAGGTGGGTGGGTCCTTTCCCAGGGCAAACATGGAGGCACCACTGCTAGCACTTTCAGGGGCTCTTGACTGAGTGTCTGACCAGTTGTGCTGGAGCCAGGAAGGAAGTGGGTATCACTGGGGCACATGGCTGCCTGTGCCCCATGTGGGGCTGGCTGGTGTGTATATGGAGACCTTTTGCTTCCTGTAAGGCCCATTAGCAACTTTTTTGGAGCAGAGCTTCAGGATTTTTCAAAAGGAAAAGACTCTACCCAGGCTGGCTTCCAGGAGAGGAATCCACTAGGCTCCTCTCGGGATGGATTGAATCCCTGCTGATCTCTGCTAGGACTTTGACCCTTCTGAATTCACACATCACCACTACTCGTTTCTGTCCCACACATTCGTTGTTTGCTTTTTACGGGGTCGCAGAGGAAATTATGATTGAAGACTCTGTTTATGACACGAAGAAAAGGTCTACTAGGAAAAAAAGAGGATTTACAGGGGTCTTCATGTACCTTCTCTGCCCTGCTCACCCCCACCGCTATACACAAACTCACAGAGAATAATCCAGACCCTGGCTGGAGGTTAGCCCTGAGGAGCCAGGCCTCTCACTCTCCTAGGGTGGCTGAAGTGCCCCCCCCCCCAAAGGAGGGCTAACAAGCTTTGATGAGAAAACAAACAAAACAAGCCCCAGGACAGAAACTGTCAAAGGGAGTATTTTAGGAGTCTCCCACTGGAGCTTGTCTCCAGGGTTCACTAAGAGCTGTTAAACTTTTTAAATGTTGAAATCATTAGTCCTATTATTGTGTCATTCTGCCACATTTACTTCCCTCCTTCCATCACTCCCCACCCACCAGCCACCCCCCCTCCCCTGATCCTCCCCACAAGCTGAATAACACCCTACTCAAATCTTCTGAGATGGAACTCCCTAAAATATGCTCTTCTTTCAAAATATGTTGATATTCAAGTCACTCAAGTGCTCTGCCGCTGAGTCAAAGACTTAAGACATTTAAAGGAGAGATAGAGATGGTTTGTGACTGTTCTCTGATGCAGGGAGTTCAGAGGAACACAGAGAGAAGCTGGGGAGCACAGTCAGAACAGAGCACAGAGTTAGCAGGAGCCGAAAGGTTCAAGTTTTGCTGGTTTTGCTGGTGTTGGGACACTAAAGTGACCCCAAAGCCCTTCTGCTTGGACCCTGCCTCTGGACAGTGCTTCTCTCCTTTTGAACCACCCCCAATCCCCCTCATCTCTCAGTTCTCCCAGGGTGCACATCCAACTCTGAGCCAAGGCTTTGGAGTCAACCAGACCCTGGCTTCAAGTCTAATATCTGTGTGACCTTGACCAGGTCCCTTACCCACTCTAGCCTCAGTTTTCTCATGAGAATAAATAGCATTAGTACCAAATTTGTAGGGTTTTTGTGAAGATGACATGAACAAATTTATGCCTGTGTTTTTTTAACCAAAAAACTGAGATGAAATTCACAAAGGTTAAAATTTACCATTTTAAAGTGAACAGTTCAAATGCATTTGTTACGTTTACAATGTTATGCAATCCCCACCTCGGTCTATTTTGAAACAGCTCTCCTCACCCCAGATGGAGTGCCATATTCATGAAGCAGTCAGGGCTCCCAGCCTCTGCTGCTGCTGCTGCTCAGTCGCTTCAGTCGTGTCCGACTCTGTGTGACCCCATAGATGGCAGCCCACCATGCTCCCCCGTCCCTGGGATTTTCCAGGCAAGAACACTGGAGTGGGTTGCCATTTCCTTCTCCAATGCATGAAAGTGAAAAGTGAAAGTGAAGTCGCTCAGTCGTGTCCGACTCTTAGCGACCCCATGGACTGCAGCCTACCAGGCTCCTCCGTCCATGGGATTTTCCAGGCAAGAGTACTGGAGTGGGGTGCCGTTGCCTTCTCCCAGCCTCTGGCAACCACCAATTTGCCTTCTGTCTCTATAGATTTAGGGGCATTTCCTATCAGTAGAATCATACAATCTGTGACCTTCTGTGCCTGGTTTCTTTCATTCAGCATAATGTTTTTGAGGTTCATCCTTATTGTAGCAGGTATCAGGACTTTCTTCTGCTTTATGGCTGATGATATACAATTGCATGTACCACAGTGTATTATCCACTTATCTGTTGATGAACATTTGGGTTGTTTCTACCTTTTGGCTCTTTCAATAGTGCTGCTGTGAACATTTGTGTATATGTGTATGTTTTAAAAAAAACAGTATGCTCTTTTTTCTCTCTCTCATTTTATTACAATGAAGTTTAATAGGACAGAAAAGTCACATGACCTTGGTAGGTCAGAAAGCAGTAATCTCTTAACAAATGTCAAAGAAGCAAACCAAAATCCAGGGCCCTGTACTGATGACCAGAAGATTTCTGTCTCCCCAGGAACCCCCACAGAGGTTATTCACAGTTTTAATTTTCACAAGTGCTAGGGCTTTTCAAACCTGTGCTTATGTAAGGTCCAATCTTCATGCTATGGTTTTTCCAGTAGTCACGTATGGATATGAGAGTTGAACCATAAAGAAAGCTGAGAGCTGAAGAATTGATGCTTTCGAACTGTGGTGTTGGAGAAGACTCTTGAGAGTCCCTTGGACTGCAAGGATATCCAACCGGTCCATCCTAAAGGAAATCAGTCCTGAATATTCATTGGAAGGACTGATGCTGAAACTGAAGCTTCAATCCTTTGGCCACCTGCTGCGAAGAACTGACTCATTGGAAAAGACCTAGATGCTGGGAAAGATTGAAGGCAGGAGGAGAAGGGGGCGACAGAGGATGAGATGGTTAGATGGCATCACTGACCCGACATGCTGCAGTCCATGGGGTCGCAAAGAATTAGACATGACTGAGCAGCTGAACTGAACTGAGTCTTCTTTCACTGACATGTTACACATGGGTATGAATGTGCATAAAACATGCTGGGTCCTGCTCAGGTACACTTGTACCTCCAAGGTACACTTGGCTGGATGACTTAGCCAGGCCAGTGCACAGCTAGTCTTTCTAAGAAATTAGAAAAATTAGAATCTCACTAAGCCTCAGTTTCCTCAACTGTAAAATGAGGTGATAGTAGAAATGACCAATTGTCCTGGTTTATCTGGGAAACTAGTTATCAGCAGAGGATTGGACCTGCTCGTGGATTTCCACTTCCCTGCTCTTGTTTCGTGCTGAGGCGCTTCAGTCATGTCTGACTCTTTGCAATCCCATGGACTGTGGCCCATCAGGCTGCTCTGTCCTTGGGATTTTCCAGGTAAAGAATACTGGAGTGGGTTGCCATTTCCTCCTCCAGGGATCTTCCCAATCCAGGAATCAAACCCAGGTCTCTTCGGTCTCTTGCATTGATAGGCAGGTTCTCTACCACTAGCTCCACCTGGGAAGCCCTTCTTCTTTGCTGCTGCTGCTGCTAAGTAGCTTCAGTCATGTCCGACTCTGTGCAACCCCATAGACAGCAGCCCACCAGGCTCCTCTGTCCCTGGGATTCTCCAGGCAAGAATACTGGAGTGGGTTGCCATTTCCTTGTCCAATGCATGCATGCATGCTAAGTCGCTTCCTTCAAGTCTGACTCTGTGTGAGACTATGGACAGCAGCCCACCAGGCCCCTCTGTCCGCAGGATTCTCTAGGCAAGAATATTAGAGTGGGTTGCCATTTCCTCTTCCTCAGTTCCTACTAAAAACAAATATATATTGAAACAATAATTCCCATATGAGAGAAAGACAACATAATGCACTTTAATTGGCTCAGCCAAATTTGAACCCCTGTGATGTGCCAGGCACGGTTCTTGCCTCTGGAGATACAGCAATGAACAAAGCTGACAAAATCCCTGTCTTCATAAGGTTTATTTTCACGTGGAAGGGGATGGATAAAATGGAAATAAATTAGAAAGATATTAGTATATTAGAAGGTGCTAAGAACTTTGGAGAAAAATAAAGCTAGTGAGAGTGGGAGGGGGCATGTTGGACAGAGGGGAAGAGTGGAGTTCTGCAGTTTTCCAAGAGTGGTACAGCCAGGATTGATTTTCTTGAGAAAGTAACATTTAGACAATGATTTGCAGGAGGTGAAGGGGAGGGGCAGGTATCTGGAAGATGAGCAGTTCATACTAAGAGGATGGCAGGGACGCAGTCTCTGAAGAAAGAACAGGGCTGGAAGCGTGAAAGGGCAGGATGATCATCATGAGCAAGGAGGCACCCTCCTAGGGGAGGTCAGAGAGGCGGTGGGAGCCGGAGGGTGTAGGGCACGAAGTCAGGACTTTGGCTGTTGGACGGAGACAGCTGGCAGGGCTTGGGTGAGGAGTGGCAAGCAGCCCATTCTCCGGTTCACTGGGACAAAAGCCAAAATCTTTGCAATGGCTGCTAACAACTTCCATTACATAGAAATCAGGACTCATGATCCAACCCCCAGCCCAAATTTCAACCCCTAGCTCTCCTTTCCCATCTTTATCCCAGTGGGTGATGCCACCACCCACCCAGGTCTTCAAGCCAAACATTTCAAATGTCTTCTGATTATTCTCATTCTCACACACCTTTGTCCATTCTGTCAGCAAGTTTGGCCAACCCTGCTTCCCAGACAGATCCCAAATCTACCTGCTTCTTTGCCTCACTGCTGCCAGCCTCGCACAAGTCACCAGCGCTCTGGCCACACATGCTGCTGTGGCCTCTCCATACTGTTCCCACAGAGCACCTGGAAGGGTCAGTTTAAAACCTGATGAATTGATGAATCGATTGCGCCACTTCCCCTTCTTAAAGACGCCCAGTGACTTCCAGCCTCAGGGAAACGTTCAAGCCTCTTACTGTGGCTGACGAGGCACACATCTGGCCAGGCTGCCCCCTGACATCGTCTGCCTCCCCTCTCAGTCACTGCAGCCACACTGACCTTCATCCCACCCCAGGGCCTTTGTCCTCTGCTCCAAATTCTCTTCTCCCAGTTTCTGAGTCACTTTGGTCCCAGCTCACATGTCACTGGGGTTTCCAAGGCCACCCAATCTAAAGGTGGCACCCCTCCTCAACAAACCTGCTACACTCTAGTCAGTATTCTGTTTTATGGTCTCTATGACTTCTTAGAAGTTATCTTATTTATTAGGTATGAAAAGGGTTTGTTTATAAGGCATGTAAACTACTTGAGAGCTGGGACCTTGCCTGCCTGTCCACTATTGTTCTCCTAAAATCCAGAGCTATGCTTTGCCCATAGTACATGTTCAATAAACACATGAGTAAATGGAAGTATAGGGGGCTGTAGCGATAACACAGCATCTGCACTTTCCTCTGGGGTCACACAGCCCCGTGTCTTGCCCTCATTAGAGCTCATACTACCCTATTGTGACAACTTGTATATCCTGTGTCTCTCCCTCTCGTTCTCTAAGAGAAGGGACATATTTTTTTGCATCTGTCTTAGCACCTAATGTTAGCCTGGCACATGATAGATACTCAATAAATGCTCTTTGTAACAATGGATGAATGAGGATATGCCCCCAAATAAGTGGCTTTAAAAAGTTATTTCCCTCTTATGTACAAGTCTAAACTGGAACATAAGTGCTTAAGGGCCTTATTTGCGCCTTCCTCTGCATGGCCAGGAAGGCAATGGCAACCCACTCCAGTACTCTTGCCTAGAAAATCCCATGGACAGAGGAGCCTGGTAGGCTGCAGTCCATGGGGTTGCAAAGAGTCAGACATGACTGAAGTGACTTAGCAGCTGCATGGCCAGAAATGGTTCATTTCCTTCTCTGCTTCCAAAGCTCAGGAAAGGGAAAGGGGAGGAGGGCACATCCCTCTCTATAAGGGTAGGACCTTGAAATTGCCACATCACTTCAGCTCATATCCTATTGGCCAGAATTAAGTCACATGGCCTCTTCTAGCTGCAAGGGAGGCTGGGAAGTATAGTCTTTTACTGGGAGGAACTAATTGTATTAGAGTGGAAGAAGGGGAGGTTGGCTATTGAGGGAAGACTCAGTATCTCTGTTGTACATATCCATTACTTCATTGGACCCTTGCACTAGTCTTATACCAGTAGTGCATGCGTTATGACCTCCATTATACTGATGAGAGAATTGACACTTAGGTTAAGTGCCTGAGCTGGCAAAAAACAATGCGTGAGAAGCAGACTGAGAACTTGTAACCAGGCCCTTTGATGCCATGCTGGAGAGAGGACCATTTTGTTGGTTGTGTGGCCAACATCTCAGTTCAGCAACAGGAGGATGTAGCCACTGAATCATCCCAGTGTCCACTGAGCACCTACTCCATGCCAGGCTTCCTGGGGTGACACCTGGCCAGATGCACAGCTTCTCCAGGCCTAGATCCTCTCTGGGGGAAATGCCAGCCCCAAGCCTGAGCCTTGGTGAGGCAGCAAATTCCATCCCTCTGCTGCCCAGAAGCAGTGAGTGAAGACTCAAGTATACATAATCAAGTCTGATGCATGCTGGGCGTTGAGTATATCTGCAAATGTGGGATTTCCAGTGAGTTAGAAAGGTGAGGGATAAGGCAGAAAGCTTAATCATTAAAATGAATCACCACTGCAGTCTGAAAATAGGTATGTGCATGGATGAGTTAGATGTATTAAAAAATAAACATTAAAAAAAATAAAATCTCATCATTAATCCTAGACATGCAAACTAAAATCATGATGAGTTTTTAGCTCATATCCACCAGACTGGCAAAAGTTTGATAATAAACTATAAATCATTACCTCCCAAGCATTGCAGAGGTAAAGAATCTGCTCGCAAATGCAGGCGATACAAAAGACATGGGTTCAATCCCTGGGTTGGGAAGAGTCCCTGGACGAGGAAATGGTAACACACTCCAGTATTCTTGCTTAGAGAATTCCATGGACAGAAGAGCCTGGCAGGCTACAGTTCACAGGGTCGTGAAGAGTCAGACACAACTGAGTGACTGAGCTACATTAATATGTATGTATTGTATATCCTGATAATTTAGCTCCTCTAAATCTATACCCTCGAAAAAATGAGTGTGCCTAGCAGGCAACTTTGTTCATAATATCAAAAGCTTCAACATCATAAATAAATAAATAGTGAATATAAAAGTATTATACATATGTGGAAATGAAAATACTATGAGTTCTCACAGTAATGTGATTGCATCAAAAAAGGAAAAAAAAAAAAAGACTAGATGGGAAGGGGCAAAGACAGAAGCAGGGAGCCAAAGTAGAGGATTTTGCAAAGGAGGGTGATTTAGCCACTTGATGGCATTAGCCTCCAGGTGCCAGTCTGGAGGCGGGGAGCCTGGTCCACCACCTAGCAGTCACAGACCTAGCTGAGACTTTTCTGGAACGCTGTTGTAGCAGATTGCGGCCCCCTTGAGAAGTACAGTCTGAGAAGACTTGGCCTGTGTGGGCACATGCCTCCCCCATCCATGGAGGAGAGTGTGCCTCTGCCCTGTTATAACACTGCAAGTCACCGTTTACTGAGCATCTACTGTGTGTCAAGCCCTACGGCAAGCATTTTGCATGCCCATCTCTTTACACCTGGCATGAGGAATCTCAGAAGGAAGCTGTGATGGAGAGGACTCAGATACTTGCCCAGCATTGCAATGTGGTAAGTGGTAGAGCTGGGATGCAAAGCATGTTGCTCTCACCGAGGCCTGGGCCCTTCACCGTCTTGTTATGCGGTATCTTCCCAGAAGGCACTGCAGGGAAGGAGGAGGGGATGGCTCAGCTCTGCTCTGAGCTGTTAGATTGCAAAGAACGAGCCTCCCCCAGCTTGATAGGAATCTCTCCCAGGCCTTTGCTTTCTTGTCTTCCAGATAAGTTAGCCAGACAGGCAGCTGATTAAGAAACAGTCCTATTTTTAAAGAAAAGAACATTCCATAATAACTCAGTTGCTTTTGGTAAACAATGACTCTTCTAATGACCTAATGGGGTGGAGCCATATCTTTTCATCTAGTGCCTAATAGGATGCTGACTCAATTAGTATTTGCCAAACAGATAAACGGAAATAATAAGGTTATCAGAGAACTTGACTGAAGATGAGCAAGCCCCGCAGAATGGACTGGCTTAGGGTGAGAAAGTGGTAAGTCTGAGACTGATCCCAATACACAATTTTCCTGCAAAACCTGACCTCTAACCTTTTGGGGGACCACAAAGGGAAGAAGAGGAATGAGCAGGACAGAGGTGGCTCCAACAGGGGAAGTCTCAATGAAAAGAGGAAACAGAGAGCCCTTTATTTTGCTTTGTCTTCATCAGATTATGTGTGGTTGTATTTTTCGAGAGTTCTGGGTTTAAGCTTCAGCTTTGTCATCAAAGGCTTATAATGCCAAGCTAGTGCCTAACCTTTCTGAGCCTTAGTTCTCTCCCTGGGAGAGTGGGTGACCATGCACTTTTAGAATGTGTACTTGCTGTGTGGCAGGCCCTAGGGGCTTTCACAGTTATGTTCCCTAAGTTCCGTGAGAACTGATGTCTGTCCATACTACCAATAGTTCTACTTTGCAGAAGTGGTACTGAGTGACAGAGTAAGAGACTTCCCAGGGCCACATGGCTAGAGAGCAGTGGAGTGGGATGTGATCCACTCACTCTGTGCCTTGTTAGTTTCACACATGAAACTCATGAAGATACTGCACATTGTAACCTAGGATCCAGAATGGTGCTATGCAGGTTGTTAATACTTAGTGTTCAGTCAAGATTTTGAAGACTGTCTGACTCTTTCTTGGAGGCCAAAAGAATAAGGAAGGGCCCCCTCATCTGGTGCTGGAGTGTGGGAAGAAGGGTCTGGGGGTCATTTGAATTCTAAATTCCTAGAAGTAACATCTCTGGTTCAACCCAGGGATGGCTTCCCTAGTGACTCAGACAGTAAAGAATGCAGGAGACCTGGGTTTGATCCCTGGGTCAGGAAAATCCCCTGGAGAAGGGCATGGCAACCCACTCCAGTCTTCTTGCCTGGAGAATTCCATGGACAGAGGAGCCTGGAAGGCTACAGTTCATGGGTCACAAAGAGTTGGACATGACTGAGCGACTACACACTTACTCATGCCTCTGGTTCAAGTCTAAAGTACTTGTCCTCTCGTTAGGACAGGGCCTGCATTCCATTATATTGATTAAAGACAAATCAAAACCAAAAATATCTACAAGAGAGAAAAGCTCTGAAGAATCATGGCCTGGGGGAGGTGGTATGCCCTGTATAGGCTCCACAAAGATGGGAAGGAGACAGAAAGGAGACACTCATTTGGGGACAAGAATGGTTTCCAACTGGACTATGCAAGGAGGCCTCAGCACTCAAGCAGCTACACTGTGCCAGGAACTGTGCAAAGCAATTTCATGTGAATTTTATTGTATAATACAATCGCTTTGGGCAAAGCACTCTATTTTCTTATGTTTGTGCTCACAAAGCTATTAATAGTAAGACAATAAGCCAGGCCTGCACCTGATTCCAGATCTTTCCATTGTACCGTACTACCTCCTGAAGTCCCATCTTCATTTCCAACAGCATTGTTTCAGTTTGCCCCACGAATGCAGCAGCAAGGCTGTGTGACACATTAGAATATATTTTGCTTTTAAACGAAGGTTTGCCTTGAATGCTGTGTTTAAATTGATTATATACAAGTGGGATTATATTTGAAAAATGTCTTCAAAGCCCTTTAATGGGATTTAATGATGAAACATTTAGTAATCCCTTTGTAAAGCAAATAAGAATTTCCTTCCCTCTTTCCAGGACTAATTTATGTTTCACATTAATCCTTTTGTAAACTGGGCTTTCTTAAGAGACTGCACACCAATATCAAGACAAGTAGAAACCAAAAGGGATGCAAGAATACAACATTCCCAGATCAGCAGCACCATGAGACAGGCCTGCAAACTGCCTTAGGCCACGGTTTAGGGTGGCAAGGCAGTGGAGCCTTCCAGAATGGCCATCTTCAGGCATCATCTTGGTTTACTTCAATTTGGAAAGTGCCCTACTTTGGACCTGTCTCTGAGCACCCGTCCTGGTTGTCAGCCATCCCCTGGACATCTTGATATTGGTATCTTCTAGAAATCTCCAAATCAACACACCCAAGCCCAAACCCTGATCATCTTCCCCCAAACCAGCTTCTTCACCTTCCCTTGTGCCTCCACTGAGGACACTCTCACTCCAGCTCACCCTGTCCCACTGCCTGCAGCCCCGCCTTCCCCTCTCAGCATTTGAGCTGCTACTACTGTGCCCTTCTTTCCTTTTGCCCTGACCACCACAGCACTTCCTCCCATGTGTTCTTGCAATAACAGGGCCTTAACTGGTCTCCTTATTTCCCACTACCCTCCTTAGTTCTTTAAACATTTTTTGGCTGCACCACATGGCATGTGGAATCTTAGTTCCCCAACCAGGGATCAAACTTGTGTCCCCTGCATTGCAAGGAAGAATCTTAACCACTGAAACACCAGAGAAGTCTGCTGCTATCCTCCTTGAATCTGGTCTCTTCTTCGTGTCAAACTAATTTTCTTAGAATTAACTCCAGTCGTGGTCCTGCTTGCCTCAAACCTCCAATGGTTACCTATTGTTGCTTCTCGGAATTAAGTCCACTGGCCTGATGCTGAAGCTCTCTGCAGTGTGGCTTTTGTGACCATTTCCAGGCTCTTCTTTTATCTCTTTTGATGGTTTAAGTGGTAAAGAAACTGCCTGCAATGCAGGAAATGAGGGTTCAATCTCCGGGTCGGGAAGATCCGCTGGAGAAGGAAATGGCAACCCACTCCAGTATTCTTGCCTAGAGAATCCCATGGACAGAGGAGCCTGGTGGGCTACAGTCCACGGGATTGCAGAGTTGGACACGACAGCAGAGATGCACATGAACATCTACAAGTATAAACAACAGGTTGTTGGCTGCTCAGACTGGTTCCAGTCTCTTCTGCCTCCCTGCCTTTGCTCAGGCCTGGGATTCTCTTCTCCAAACATCCATCCATCTGCCTTTGGAAACCCACTATTTTTCAGGACTTCTTCAAAGTCTCTTTCTTTTACGATGTTTCCCTTCAGCCCCCAACTCCAGATGAATACAACCTCTCTTTTTGCTATTTGTTTGTATATTTCTTCTAGGTAAACTCCATCCTGCTTTGTTTCATGGTTCTTTTTGGCCTTGTCTGATTCTTTTTGCTTGATGGTGGTGGTTTAGTTGCTAAGTCGCGTCCGACTCTTGTGACCCCAAAGACTGTAGCCTGCTAGTTTCCTCTGTCCTTGGGATTCCCCAGGCAAAAACCCTGGAGTGGGTTGCCATTTCCTCCTCCAGGGCATCTTCCCCACCCAGGGATTGAACTGGTGTCTCCTGCATGGGCAGGTGGGTACTTTTCCCACGTGGGACACCGAGTATCCTTTTCACCTTTGTGTGTCCAACGCAGAGCCTTACACGTATCAGAAGCTCAAAAATACATATAGAAAGGAGGGAATTAATCTGAGATTAAAGAGTACTTTCTTATCAGAAGAGAAGACAGTAGATGTATAAAGCTAAAAAGAGGCAGGTATGTTGAGAAAATATACATTTTTGAATGCTCAGGTTGTAATCCTTTATTAGGTAAAATGACATGTCCATGGAAACTCTTTCCTAAAACGTAAATCTAGTCAAACCCAATATGATGCCATCCCGGGCAGGAGACAGGCTTCCCTTGTTAGGACCTAATTTCCTTATGCACAGGGCTGTCTTATTTTGAAAAGACTGAAAATTCTTGAAGTACCTCCGAGAGGAAACTCTGACTCCCTTTCCCCACATGCTGATAATACAATCTGAGCACAAAGAGAAGCAAATGATAAATGCACAGAGCCAGTCCTCGTCCGCACAAGGAAGGACTGAGACTCAACGAGCCTTTATGAGACGTTAGAGTTGAAGATGACATCGTCCTTTATTTTCTTTGAGAGGCTGAGTCCATCTGAATAAAAAACAAGACCAAAAAGCTCTCCACAGGTCAGAAGGGAAAAAAGCGACTTTTACAAATGCACTGCTTATTCTGCGGTGACTGCAGAGCCCAGTATCTAATCTACTTCCCCACTTCCTGTGTTATGAAATGCTGGGCATAGTTTTCTCTTGGCTCAGTTGCATTTCGATAAAGAGCAAAGAGTCTGAATGAAAGACACAGCGAACACTGCCCTCTTTTGTCCACCAAGGGTTTCTGCCGACTTTTTTGGATGAGTGTGTGTCAGGCAGAAGAGAGTTAAAGTGGGACTGAGTAAACCTTGGCGCTGTATTCTGTTTTAGTTGTTCCCTTCGTGACTCTGAGGTTTTAGCAGCGTGGAGCATCTTTATTTTGGTGTCACAAACATTTTAGCTTACCCAAGGCCGCTGCTTTGCACCAAAACCCATTTAATGATGGTTGTTTCATGCTGACCCCAAAAAAGTGGGTGTAAAGCAGAAAAGAGGCTCTATTCTTTGAGGTTTCCCTGTTCCATTTGGATTACCAGGGAGCTAAAGATAAAACCCAGGCAGAAAGCAACGTGTCAGCAGGAATGGAGCAAGATTCCCTCTCCTGTTGGGTAACCCCTTGCTTGGAAGATATGTTTTTGTCTGAGCAGCTTGAGAAATTCTTCTCAAATAATTGATTATGATGTTCTTGTAACTGTGTTGCAGGAGATGGGCAGGAAGAGAGTTTATAAACGAAATATACTGTCAGAGTGCTTGAACTGACGGAAGCAGTGCTGGCAAGGAAGGGCATTTCTGTTTGTGGGACAGCTTATGCATTTTTCAGAGGCATATGCAGAAATTAAAAATTAATATGACCTCCTTTCTTGGTTGAATCAACCTTGACAGTTACTTCTTTCCTGTGAGAGTGCATATGAGTTTGGAGGGGCTGCAGAGCACACCAGGGGTAAAGAAGGGCCAGGGACACTGCTTAGAAAGGTGCATTGCTTAGTCCTCTGGGCTCTGTGCCCAAATGTAAACTACTTCATTCGGTTTGAAAGCTTTAAAGGTTGTATTGCTGAAGCCTCAATGCATCAATTAATCATCTACTGTGTCTGTACATATGTTGTGTACACAACGAGGCATCAAAGTGCATAGGAAAGACGTGTTCTGGTGGGGAAGGGAAGATTTAATTGCAGATTCTAGTTCAAGGAAATGGAGTTTGCAGTCCCCACCCTGTCACTTTGTTCTTAAATTTTAAGAACAGTTCCAGCAACTTTGGATCCTTCATTTCCCAAGAAGCTTCCCAGGACAGATATTCAGCTCCATTGTGCTCCTAAGGGAACTTGTGTTTTGATGGGTCATTTGGAAAACACAGTAAGATAAATTCATTATCAGTGCAAATGGAGCAGTTGGGGAATGGGTCCCAGGGAACTTTTTCCATTACTCTTTGAACGCCCTGCAAAGATGCTGTTGCCAGTTCCTGTCTCATCAAGCCAAGGATGTCACCTTAACAAAAGGAATGTCAAAAGGATGACCTCTTCTCATCCATGATACCTCTCACCAGACATAGACCTCTAAATTATCAGGGGTAAAGTATATTTAAGGGTAAGAAAATATCCATCAAAGAACAAAGTCAGGAAACAGATCTGTTTAGTTGTTTTCTTTCTGCTAAGTGTCTCTGAGGGAGCATTTGCAATGGCTTATGCCCAGGTGTCTAGAATCAGTTAGACACAAGCAGGGAATTTTTAGCGCTGTGGTGGTCAGAATGCTTCATTTACACGAGTGCTTTCATTCAGATACACAGAGCTGGCATCTAGAATTCAGATCTTTTGTAACTAGTTGTATAGAGCTCCACAGCAGTCTGGTTAGGAATGGTTAATGTGTTGAAATATTTTGAAAATATTGACACCAAAAAGTTTTATTCTGAAAAATTATTATCCAATGAGGAAAAAGAAAAGGGACAAATTAAAGAGAATTCTCTGGGGATTGATTATAGAGCACATCATTCAAATAAGTGCTACTTAAGAGAAAAATAATACTGAATTTAAAGTGCTTTCTTTAGAAAATACAAATTCTTAGTCTGTGTGTCCAAATTCTTAGTCTGTGTGTCCAAAACAGGCAGGCTGGAGGGAGGAAATCTCTGTTTATTAACAAGAAAAACTACATTTGCTTCAAAAACTATTGGATGTTTCCTTGTAATATCCTTGTGAGTTTCTTTATAATATCCTTGTAAGTTTCTTTATTGGCAATGTGAATGAAATACTGAACACGAATTTGTTTGCTTTTACATAGCACTCTACTTACTGAAGATGTTTCTCAAGGATGGGATCATTTGGCAGTAGAGATGAGCCGTGAGGGGTAAGATTAAGAAAAAGGACGGTTTACCGTGTTAATTCATGAAACAACGCAAACAGAAACTAAAGAGTATTCTTTTCCCTCATTTGAGTAACAAGCTGGTGTTTGGCAAACTGTCTCTGGAGATATTCAAAGAAAAGAGCAAGCATCGTGATTAAAGCCTTCTCTCTCCGCTTTTCCTCCCTACACTTCTTCTCTGACCACAGTTTGAACACATTTCAATCACCAGCAGTCGGGACTAGGGCAGGGCTGCCACGTGCTTGCTAATAGCGTCCCAAAGGCGGCAACCCAGTGGCTCTTCCCGGAAGTGCTGTCGTAGACCAGTGCGTTACCGTATTTCCCCTGCAACTGCCGCCTGCGACACTGAAGCAGCAGGACTTGGCTGCCAGCTGCTACTCTGCGCTGGCAACTAGATGTACCACTCTTCCAGGTCCTGCTTGATAGTCCAAAATAATAAAGGGCAAGCCGGCAGCTATAAAGTATAACGACTGTTTAGTTGGAATGGACTGATTTAGAGCTAGCCTAGGACTCTCTCCTGGCCCTGAGGTCCCAGTGTTCAAGGACATTTTCCACAGACCGGCTTAAGCCATTTCACGTAAAATAAATAAATGGAAGCACAAAGCTGCTCACTTCTCGGGAAGACAGCGCTTCTTCTGGGCATAGGGGAACGGAGTGAGCTGTGCACGGAGCCGCTCTGAACCATTAGCGGCCAGCTCCCCGTCTGACAAAACAGATTTGTTAGCTTGACTTTGAATTTAAGTCAACAATGACAGAAAAAGTGGGGAACTGCAGTCATTTAAAAGGAGGGCCCAGAGACTGTTTTGCAAACTGAGTAAGGCTCTTTACAAGGGTATTAGTGGTTTATTTTTCAGAGCTTTTTGTGAGACATTGCATATGAAAATATTTTGTAAACTGGGGAATCTTTCATGAGTGGCAGCTCCTATGCTGAGACATTTCTAACTCATCAGAGCGAAAGGACTATCAGGCAAGGGTGCCCAGAAGCACAAAGAGACACTGACAAGTCCTCTCCAGGCACAAGACAGGTCTTCTTAGAACACAATCTCCACCCTGGCAGAGGCTGATGCAAAATTATCAAAGACGAAGGAGAACTTAATGTTTTAGCCATTCTTGCAACAGTTCCCATTACGCTTATTAAACCCTCTCTGTCCTTAGATTAACAGCTCTTCGAAATGGGGGAAATTAAAATCTTACTCAGCCAGGAGGACCTAGCAGCTTTGCTGGGTGTTGCTGTTGAGGCTTACCCGATGTTCTCTGATTTGCTCACTTGGGTTCAAGAAGCGGGCCAGGGAAGGGTGGGTCATCCCAGTCTGGGGGAGAGCTAAGCTGTGGGATCCATGACTGTCTCCCCCACTCATCAGCCATTAAGCTTGTCACCAGCTGCTGACATCTAAAGCTGAAAAGAGGGATGTTATGGTACAATAAAACGGACAAGCCCATAAACCCCTCCTTGGTGATTGGTCATGCTCTCCTGCATCCTGCCTGGCCTTTGCCCATTTTTATCACTGGGTGTATGGTAGGCCTCCACTCAGAATCTGTCCATAACAAAGGCACATTAGTTCCAGGCGGAAGCATTTCCCCTAAAACAGTCCCTACCTTCTCTTAAGCAAGAAGACCAAGGGAAAAGCAACAATAGCAGCAACAATAACAATGCAAGAATTCAAGACTGGACACTCACTAGCAATCCCTTTGACTGGGGAGACATGGTCTGGGGTGAGTTGGGTGTTGGTTCCCAGGAAGGAGTATTTTGTATCTACATCACCATTGCTGGAGAACAATGCTGAGGGTTCTTGGGGTGCCCAGGCCATGTTTGTTTATCTGTGGAGACTTAAGCCCCATGTGGAGAGAGTGCAGGACTTGGAAGGAGCAATTCAGCAGACACACTAGCCAGGCCCCAGGCTTTCTGTGGAATGTCCACATTCCTGGCTCAGGGAGATGCTGCCTGGGTCTGAGTGTTCAGTGCCAGGAGTGAGAGATCTCTGTGCTGTCATATGAGCTATTGTGGCATGTTATTGTTCATAGAGAACTTCTACCTAGACCCCCAAACCTCTTCTCAAGATGGGTCCATTTTCACTGCATATGTGACTTTAAATCATAAAGCCTTGGTTCTTGTGCCAACCCTGTCACTTTATGTAGTAGAGTTCTTAGTCGCTCAGTTGTGTCCCACTCTTTGTAACCCATGAACTGTAGCCTGCCAGGCTCCTCTGTCCATGGGTTTTCCCAGGCAAGAATACCAGAGTGGGTTGCCATTTTTCCAGGGGATCTTCCTGACCCAGGGATTGATCCCATGTTTCCTGCATTGAAGACAGATTCTTTACCATCTGAACTATAGGGAAGCTCGCTTTGTAGATATGTGCAACCGTGAGCAAAACACAGGCAAGAAAGCAAAAGTTAAGTGGCTTGCTTCTTCCTGGCAGCAGAGAGGGCAAGTGCAGAGGTCCTGAGGTAAGAATGGGTGTGGCCTGATGGTCCCTATGCTAAGAATACATCTGTGTTGGTACCTGATCTGATCTCATGGCTGCTTCCTTCTCTTCATGTAAGTCTCCATAGTAAGGAGTTCTCTGATGCCCATCACGTCTCCATCCCATCCTCCTGACAGAGTTTCTTCAGCACATTTATCTCCCTCAAAAATGACCTCATTTGTTTGCTTCCCCGTTATTGCCTAGCTAGTGGGAAAGTAAACTCTGTGAGAGTGAAGACTTTGATTTTCTTCCACCCATCATGATATTCTCAGTCCCTTCAACAATGCCTGATACATACCCACGCAGAGGCACATCCCAGACCTCTTATCTGAAACCTGTGGGGTCCAAGTATTTTTGGAATTTGGAATTTTCACATTTTAGGAAGGTCATAGGATCCACTTAGGTTATGTAACACCCCCAAGACTCTGGGGCAGCCTCCTATCATCAGACACATTTGCAGGTCTGCAGGGAAAGGTGCAGAATATATGAGTGTTCACATTAAAGGAAATCGATGAAGACTTTAAGTAGCCTCATTCCTGTTTAGGTCAGGAGTCCCTGTCAAAGGAACTTACTGTCAACGTCAGAAAATCTTTTGGTTTTCAGAGTTTCTTGGACTTTGGAACTACAAATAAAGTACTGTTGACCTACATTCAATTAATATGTATCAAATGTATAAATTAACAAATATGATTGCATGCCTCCTGTGTGCCCAGGCACTGTGGTGGAGCTGGTTGCACAGCAGTTGAATAAAACAGATATGATCCCTTCCAGCTCAGACCTGCAGAGAAAATGGGTGGTTGAAAGATGAATTTCCACAGCACTTCAAATGAGACGCCTTTTACTAAGGAGAGCAAACTTGTGGTTTTTACAGGCATCACATAAAAGCTTATTGACCACCTACCTCCTCCCACACCTTGAACCTATCTCAGGGATCTAAGCAAATACAGTCATGGGAGAGAGGGAGTTTTCACCCCATATTCCAGTGTTTCTCTGTCCCTTCCCTCCCTCTTCTCTCCCCAGCAGGTCACAGTGTGAAACCATCCAGGGGCTAGTGGGAATGCAAACCCTGTGAGAACGAGGACTTTGACCTGACTCCTTTAGGGTCCATTTCTACTAATGCCAGGAAGAAATGCTGAGATGCCTACAGATATGGTGGAATGCTCCTCTGTCAAGGAAAGGCATTTGTGATGCCAGCGGGATTTCTCAAAGAGGCAGGAAGCCGATTCTCTGACTCCACAGTGCCATGGTCATCCCTCTCATAAGGGGAAGGACCATTGGCCTTTCTACTCTTGATGGTCTTCAGAGAAGCCCTCCCTCCCAACCAAGCAGCCAACCAGTATTCATTGAACACCTGTTCTGTGCCTGGCCCTGTCCTGGATATACTGGCAATCTGGCTAAAATTAGAGCATGTAGATTATAGGGAAAAAAACCCACCATTGATTTCATTTCCTCTCCTAAGAGACAAAACTTTTGCTGAGTTAATTTGTCTTATGGGAATTTGGGAGACTGGAAGGTGCAGCAATAAGGGGATCCAGACCTGGATTCAAACACTTGTTCTGCCTCTAACTAGCAAGTTTTGAAACTTGAAGTTACTAAGACTCAGTTTTTTCATCTGTAAAATGTGGGTTATAATCCAACTACAATGGGACTGTTATGATGATGCGACAGGAAAGATCATGAACAGGGAAATGACGAGCACAGCATCAGGCACGTAATCAATACACAGTCACCCATTCCTTGAGAGTCCACTTTGCGCCAGGCTCTCTATTGGATGCTGACGACACACAAATAAGTAAAACAAATCTCCCATCTTCCAGAACCTGTATGAGCCAACACTAATTAGATTTTGTAATTAGAGTAGAGTTTGAATTCAGGTAGGTAGATGTTTTCTTTTAAGAGAATAAATGTTATGATTATGATAAACGAAATCCATGCTCATCAAAGAAAAATTGGAAGGAAAGTAGAAGAAACACAGTGGTTATTCATTCATGTTCAATTCACTCAACAAATATTTAAGCGTTGAGCACCTACCATGAGCTGGCACTGTTTCAGGCACTTGGGACACAGCAGTGAAAAGCCAGACAAGACCTTTGTGCTCAGTATTTTGTGGGAAGAGAGATAATAACAAAATACATAAGATAATTCTCAGTGGTGGTAAGTGCTGTAGAGAAAGAAGGTGATATATTTAAGAGGACAGGGTGAGGTTGAGTATCAGAAAAAGGGACTCTGGGGTGGTGACAATGAAGCCAAGACCAGAATGACGAGGAATCGGCCACGTGAAGGTTTGGGAAAAGTGTTGTTAACCAATGTGAGTTTCTCCAGTGGTTTTTCTATCCAAACATCCAGCTGTTTCTCATCTACTCCCAGAGGAAAATGACGTAGAGAAAACCGTGTTGCCAAAGATTTATAATTTAACCTTCCTAGCTCTAGAGCCAGTTCTTCCAGCAGCAAAGAAACGCTCTTAACTCTTTAGTGCCTTCTGTTCATCAGAATTTGAAGATCCCTCTGAGAGAGGATCCCTTGACTGGCAGGGAGACAGTGATTTGTGCTTGTAGGAACATGACACACAAGCCTCAGGAAACGATCCGTCTCTGGGCTTGGCATCTGCCAGGCTCTTTTCCAAAGTTTTATGTTCTTGGCTGGTCTCTGGAGAGATTGGACCATAGCCAGCACAATGTGGCCACTCCATTTAAAACAGATAAAGTTGAAGGGCGTCCTCAAATATATGGAGATTTATGAAGAGGGTAACGCTGAGTGCTTCCACCGAGACGCGAGGATGAACACTCCAAGGAGGATTTGCCCAGACAGATGGTCAGTCTTTACCTTGGCTGTCCAGCACAGTTCTGATTTCATGAAAGTTAATTCTTTTCAATAAAAGCCATTTATTTATTAAAAGCATAAGTAAGTGTGATATAACTTTTATGCCTTTTTGCAAGAGTTTTCAAAAATCCTTTGTCATAAAAAGTGTTTCCATGTTAGGTTCTAAAAAGACGATTGGTGTAGTCAAAGGAAAGCGTTCTCTTGTGGATTAAACTTCGGAAATATAACACTGATGGCAGTTATTTGATGGCAACTATAAAAAATAGGATAGGAGAGCATACCCCTTTGCCTTCATGGAAGAGATGTTGTCCTGCCTTCAAGTAAGGAGACTTAGAGATGAACTCACTCTCCCTATCCCCAACATTACAGCAAAAAAAAAAAAAAAAGCTAGAGGTGGCTCAGATGGTAAAGAGTCTGCCTGCAATGCAGGAGACCTGGGTTTGATCCCTGGGTTGGGAAGATCCCTTGGGGAATGGAATGGCTATAGCAAAAGCAACATTAAAAAAATAAAATTGCAGATAAGGATTACTGACAATCCTGTCACATAATCAAAACAATGTTTCATGCATCCATATTATCTTCTGTCACGTTTATCTTTCAGTTGAGTTCAGTCACTCAGTCGTGTCCAACTCTTTGTGACCCCATGGACGGCAGCACACCAGGCCTCCCTGTCCATTACTCAAACTCACATCCATTGAATCGGTGATGCCATCCATCCATCTCATCCTGTGTCATACCCTTCTCATCCTGCCTTCAATCTTTCCCAGCATCAGGGTCTTTTCCAATGAGTCAGTTCTTCATATCAGGTGGCCAAATTATTGGCGTTTCACCTTCAGCATCAGTCCTTCCAATAAATATTCAAGACTGATTTTCTTTAGGATGGACTGGTTGAATCTCCTTGCAATCCGAGGGACTCTCAAGAGTTTTTTCCAACACCACAGTTCTCCAGGTCATAATACTGGAGTGGGTAGCCTTTCCTTCTCCAGGGGAACTTCTCATCCCAGGGATCGAACCCAGGTCTCCCTCACTGCAGGCAGATTCTTTACCAGCTGAACCACAAGGGAAGCCCATGCTTATCTTTATGCACATATAATATATGTACCTTTGTAATAATATTATAGGTAGAATTTTGATGGAGAAGGCAATGGCACCCCACTCCAGCACTCTTGCCTGGAAAATCCCATGGACCGAGGAGCCTGGTGGGCCGAAGTCCATGGGATCGCTAAGAGTCAGACACGATTCAGCGACTTCACTTTCACTTTTCACTTTCATGCATTGGAGAAGGAAATGGCAACCCACTCCAGTGCTCTTGCCTGGAGAATCCCAGGGACAGGGGAGCCTGGTGGGCTGCCGTCTATGGGGTCGCACAGAGTCAGATATGACTGAAGTGACTTAGCAGCAGCAGCAGCAGAATTTTGAAATAACAAAAAACACTAATTTACTACTAGTTGTGCCAGGCTCTGTCCTAAGCTCTTTAAATACAATAATTCATTTGATTGTTACTATAACCTACTTTGCCAACAAAGCTCCGTCTAGTCAAGGCTATGGTTTTTCCAGTGGTCATGTATGGATGTGAGAGTTGGACTGTGAAGAAAGCTGAGCGCCGAAGAATTGATGCTTTTGAACTGTGGTGTTGGAGAAGACTCTTGAGAGTCCCTTGGACTGCAAGGAGATCCAACCAGTCCATCCTAAAGGAGATCAGTCCTGGGTGTTCATTGGAAGGACTGATGTTGAAGCTGAAACTCCAATACTTTGGCCACCTCATGCGAAAAGTTGACTCACTGGAAAAGACCCTGATGCTGGGAAAGATTGAAGATGAAAGGAGAAGGGGACGACAGAGGATGAGATGGCTGGACGGCATCACCGACTCGATGGACATGAGTTTTAATGAACTCCGGGAGTTGGTGATGGACAAGGAGGCCTGGCATGCTGTGATTCACGGGGTCGAAAAGAGTCAGACACGACTGAGCAACTGAACTGAACGGAACTGATAACCCTCTGAGACAAGTACTATTACTGTATCACTTTACATATGGGGAAATTAAGGGAGTATTTTCTATTATTTAGTCTACATTTGTCTTTAGATTATAATATTTTTCTCAAATTATTTTACCTATTTTTTCCCCTTCCATCTTCCTCTCCCTTCCTCCTCAGACTATATCTATTTTCCCCCATCTTGTTTTTCTCACCTAATAAATGCATTGTAGACATTTCTTTAAATCGATAGATATGGATCTCACTCTTTTTACATTGCTGCTTAATGCTCCATAGTATGACTGTTACACATACAACCTTATATACTGGGAAACTTTATCTCTAGCAGATAGATTTCCAGAAGTGAAAATGCTGGATGAAGGAAAATGTACGCTTTTAATTTTAAAAGATACTACCAGATTAATTTCCAAAATTGTGCAAAATTCAAGTTCCTGCCAACAAACTATGAGCATGTATGTCCTTGTATCTCTGTCACTTTCAGTTTTTTGATATTCAAATGGGTGAAATGATACCAAGATGACAATTTAAACTTTCCTCCAGCTTTATTATGGGCTTCCCTGGTGGCTCAGACGGCAAAGAATCTGCCTGCAGTACAGGAGACCATGGTTCTATCCCTGGGTTGGGAAGAACCCCTGGAGAAGGAAATGGCAACCCACTCCAGTATTCTTGCCTTGAGGATCCCATGGACAGAGGAGCCTGGTGAGCTAAGGTCCATGGGGTCTCAAAGAGTTGGACACAACTGAGCGACTAACATTTTCTTTCACTTTGGAATATTATAGTTTCATAATTTTTTGTTTTATTACAGAGGTCAACTTAAATCAGATTGTTACCATGTGATATAATCACCAAGGTAACAAAAATGCAAATTATATTTGCATTTTTTGCAAATTATACAAAAAAGAGTAATTAAAAGGAGTTTTCATGACAGGTCAGTCTGGCAGACTGAAGGGACAGTGAGAGCCACTGAGATTTGACCTGGATGCTTGGGGCAGGCAAAGGAGAATTTTCTGAGTGGATAGAGTTCTGGTTCTCAGTGACCATTCATTCCCAAGCTGGCTCAGACCTTTTCTCTTACTGAGGAATCACTTGTTGTCTGAGACAACTGCCCAAATCCCATGTAATTTTGCTTTTCTACTTCAATAAGGCAAACCATGGGATTGCTTACTCTCATTTCTCTTTAAGTTGTAATCTTCCTGGTGATGCCAATAGTATAAGACAAAACAATTGTTTCTGATGGAATGGATAGACAAATGAAATTTTTAAAAGGAAGATCCAGTAAGAAGGAAACAGGAGTTGGAGGCAGCACGGTAGTACTTTGCTTATGCCTTCAACCTGAGAAAGTTACTGAAACACTCACGCTCAATGCATGGCCTTCTACCTACATTAGGTTTTGGAAAGATAGGTGGATATTAGGAACCAATAGCCTGTTGCCTGTAAAGCACTTAATTTAAAGATGGGGTGAGAAGACATTTTCACCACTCACTCAGTGGGTCATATCTTTGTTTGCATGACTATATAATACTAGCTGTAGGGTATCTCTTACGAGCATGGACACAAGAATTGGACAGACCTGGGTTCAAATCCTGCTCTGCCATTTCCTGTATGCTTTTGATGTCTATGCACCTCAGTTTTCTGATCTGTGAATGGGGATAATACTCAGGTTTCCTCCATGATTGTTATGGAGGATTAAATGAGTTGTATAAAGAACCTAAAAATTGATACATGCTTATTTTTGATATTAATTTAATTTTCCCCAATAAGAAAAATAAATCATGTATAACATCTATATTCTGACAGAAATAATCATAACACTGAATTTTGTAGAGAGTTACAGATTTAAAAAATTCCTTATAGCAAAGTTGTGTGGTTAAAATCTGGGCATTGGGGTCACAGTAATTTGGGTTTCAGTTCTAGTTTTCTCACTTACTTGCTGAGTAACGTTGGACAAATTACTTAAGCTTTTAAAGTCTCAGTTTGTAAACTAGAATTTATGTTTCCTATCTCATTCAATTGTTTTGGCAATAAAATAAGAAAATGTCTGTAAAGGGCCTGGCACAAATTAAAAATAGTTGATAGCCCTTACTCCTTTGGTTTTGTTCACTTTGGCATCAGAATTTACACAATGATTATCAGATAGAGTGTCCACAGCAACCATAACTATTGTTGAGGGGGTTCTTTTTCTTTACTATTATTTTTTTTAAACAAGGAAAGCTTTTTAAAATTTTATTTATTTATTTATTTTTGGCTTCCCTGGGTCTTTGTTGCTATGTAAGAGCTTTCTGTAGTTGGGGTTGCTCCCTGCTTGCATTACGTGGGCTTCTCAGTACGGTGGCTTTTCTTGTGGAACATGAGCTCTAGGACACGTGGGCTTAGTAGTCATGGTGCCTGGGCTCAGTTACTCTGTGGCATGTGGGATCTTCTTGAAACAGAGGTCCAACCCACGTCCCCTGCTTTGGCAGGCAGATGCATAACCACCGGACTACCAGGGAAGTCCAAGGAGGTTCTTTATTTTTTTTTATTTCAAGAACTTTATGAAGCTGACAACAGGTTTGTTGAAAATAATTGAAGTTTAGAGGAGGCATCATCTCCATGTGCCCCTCCCTAGGGAAAAAAATGGATCCTCCAAAAAATTGGCCTGGGCCAGCCTAGATAAATTTAGTTTTAGTTTCAGGGACTCGCATGTAGATAGCATTTTGTGTCAGGTCATATACACCATCAGATGGACTTCATCTAATGTCAGGGTTTTAAATACTCAATGTGGAAACTGACTTGGCTTTCTTGCGAGTCCAGTCTTCAGGTACTGAGTTGTCAGCAGTGTTTCCTTTGGAAGGCTGGGCTTGCCTCACCATGATATGCTAAAGGCTGTCGTTTGGCCTCGCAGTTGAGTAGAAATGGCTGTGTTGCTACAGCTGTCTCTCTGCCCCGGCTGACTCACTCTGTGTCTTTGCATTCCTAGGCCTCTCACCTCTGCCAAAATAATTCTAAAATAGCATTTTTGGTGTGCTCCGGTAATGAGGTGGGGGTGTATGGGTGGGTAGGGGCATTTCAATCTCTTTTGGGTGGAAAAATCCACTTTTTGTGGGAGTCAGAGGCCAAAATATTGCCACCCTTGAGTGGCCCCTTATACTGCCGGGAAACGCAAATATTTGCTGTAACTTTTTCCTCACACATGTAGTCCTATAGTTTGTATCTGCTTAATCACCTACTGTCTAATTTCTAACACTATGTAAGCAATTCATGCTTATTGTAGAAAACGAAAAAATGCATGAAAAAGGGATAAAAGAATTACTTTCCAAAGACATCTGCCACATTTTAGCATATTTCTCTCTAGTCCTTCGAGGTTTGATTTTTTTCCCCGTTTTATTATTATTTTAAAATATGAAGTAGAGAGCATATTGTTTACATAATTTCCTTATGATTCTTTTTTGCTGGACGTTACAATAAGCATTCCTTTGTGACTTCTGATGTTCTTTGTGAATATAGCCAAGCTGATCTTTACTGAGTTTTTACTTATTACAAGAGTAGAACTTTTTTTTAAATTAAATTTGAAAGCACAGATACACGTGAAAGAAAGCACTCTTTCACTTCTGGTTTCCTCAGTGTGTATGCCCAGCAGTGGGATTGCTGGATTATAAGGCAGTTCTATTTCCAGTTTTTTAAGGAATCTCCACACTGTTCTCCATAGTGGCTGTACTAGTTTGCATTCCCACCAACAGTGTAAGAGGGTTCCCTTTTCTCCACACCCTCTCCAGCATTTATTGCTTGTAGACTTTGGATCGCAGCCATTCTGACTGGTGTGAATGGTACCTCTATAGTGGTTTTGATTTGCATTTCTCTGATAATGAGTGATGTTGAGCATCTTCTCATGTGTTTGTTAGCCATCTGTATGTCTTCTTTGGAGAAATGTCTATTTAGTTCTTTGGCCCATTTTTTGATTGGGTCATTTATTTTTCTGGAGTTGAGCTGTAGGAGTTGCTTGTATATTTTTGAGATTAGTTGTTTGTCAGTTGCTTCATTTGCTATTATTTTCTCCCATTCTGAAGGCTGCCTTTTCACCTTGCTAATAGTTTCCTTTGTTGTGCAGAAGCTTTTAAGTTTAATTAGGTCCCATTTGTTTATTTTTGCTTTTATTTCCAATATTCTGGGAGGTGGGTCATAGAGGATCCTGCTGTGATGTATGTCGGAGAGTGTTTTGCCTATGTTCTCCTCTAGGAGTTTTATAGTTTCTGGTGAAAGAGACACGTGTACCCCAATGTTCATCGCAGCACTGTTTATCATAGCCAGGACATGCAAGCAACCTAGATGTCCATCAGCAGATGAATGGATAAGAAAGCTATGGTACATATACACCAGGGAGTATTACTCAGCCATTAAAAAGAATACATTTGAATCAGTTCTAATGAGGTGGATGAAACTGGAGCCTATTATACAGAGTGAAGTAAGCCAGAAAGAAAAACACCAATACAGTATACTAACACATACATATGGAATTTAGAAAGATGGTAACAATAACCCTGTGTACGAGACAGCAAAAGAGACACTGATGTATAAAGCAGTCTTATGGACTCTGTTGGAGAGGGAGAGGGTGGGAAAATTTGGGAGAATGGCATTGAAACATGTATAATATCATGTATAAAACAAGTTGACAGTCCAGGTTCAATGCACGATACTGGATGCTTGGGGCTGGTGCACTGGGACGACCCAGAGGGATGGTATGGGGAGGGAGGAGGGAGGAGGGTTCAGGATGGGGAGCACGTGTATACCTGTGGCAGATTCATTTCAATGTTTGGCAAAACTGATACAATATTGTAAAGTTTAAAAATAAAATAAAATTAAACTAAAAAAAAAATGAAAGCACAGATAAACTCAAATTAGAAATCCATTAAAACCATGCATAATCCCACCACTCAAAGACAACTTCTGCTAATATTTTGTTGTATTCTTCTGTATTTAGATTACCTGTATTTTAGGTCTACATAGAGAACATGTTCTTCATTCCATTTTTAAAAACAAATTTTTTTTTTTTGGATGAGGACCATTTTTAAAGTCTTCATTGAATTTGTTACAATATTGCTTCTGTTTTATGTTTTGATTTTTTGCCTACGAGTCATGTGGAATCTTAGCTCCCTGATGAAGGATCAAACCCACACCCATTGCATTGGAAGGTGAAGGCTTAACCACTGGACCACCAGGGAAGTCCCTACATTTCATTATAAAAAGATGTTATTCACTTAAAAATACTTGAAATCATCTTTTTAATAAAACCTTACAACTGTTGTGAAGGAGGGGGGTGGACAAAACAGGTGAAGGGGGAAGAGGTACAAACTTAGATTTATAAAATAAATGAGTCCTGGGGATATAATGTACAGCATGGTGACTCTAGTTAATAAACTGTCTCATATATGCAGTTGCTAAGGGGGTAGATCTTAAAAGCATTGAAACATATACATTACCATATGCAAAATAGATAGCTAGTGGGAAGTATAACACAGGGAGCCCAGCCTGGTGCTCTGTGACAACCTAGAGAGGTGGGATGGGGTGGGGCATGGGAGAAAGTTTTAGGAGAGAGGGGACATATGTATACCCTGGCTGATTCACATTGTTATGACAGAAACCAACACAACATTGTAAGTCAACTATCATTAAAAAAAGGTTCTCACAAGAAGAAGAAATGTAACTGTGTGTGATGATGAATGTTAACTAGATTTACTGTGGTGACCATTTTGCAAGTATATACAAATATTGAGTTGTTGGTTAGACATCTGAAACTAATATAATGTTTATGTAAATTGTATTTCAATTTTTTTTAAAAAAAGACCTATGATTCTACCATCTATTCTTCTATTTGCATAGAAATCCATGGAATGGGATGATTCTTTCTTTTTCGGGGGGGATGATTCTTCTATTCAAAGAATTTCTATTGTTGGACATTTAACCTTATTATATTGTTGGACTTAGTTTGACATTATTGCTTGATGGCCTAAAGTATCCTGTGGGTACCTGCTGTCTCTTCCATGAGCCTTGGGTACCTGGAGGTCAGAGAGAATTCCTAAGTCAACTCAGTCCCCAGCCTGCTGCCCAGCACCCAGCACATGATCCACATGATAAATACTGGTCAGATGAGTGAATCTTACTGAGCTTGGATGGCCTGGGAGTCACCATAGCACAGAATAGAACAGTGTGCTGGCCTTGGGGGAGCTGCTGTCCTGGGGGCCCAGCCTGGTGCTCTGTCTGGTGCTCTGTGACTAAGTCTGTCTGCCCTTCTACCCTCATTTGAATTTCCTCCAGGACCATGCAGGTTACACATGCTTATTCTTTAATTATGGGCCACTGGGTGCTATCTGCCTCTTTCTAAAGCTGAGAATCATAGTGAATTATTTGGGGGAAGCATTTTGGAAGAAGATAGAAGACCCCACAGTGGAAATAACTCTGATTTTGGAGTACAAAGACTTTGGTTTGACTCCTCGCTCACCACTCAGCTTTGCAGTCCTAGGAGTCTCACCCAACCTTCCAGACTTTCGTGTCCTTCTTTAGCAAGTGGGAAAATACAAATATATACTCTTCCTCTTTGTAAAGGCTTATTGAGAAGAGTGACCGTCCTATAGATGTGAGCTGGGCCAAGTGGGTAGAGGAATGAGGCGGGGAGAGAAGCCAACGAGGCCCTTTGGCCTCATATTCACAAATTACCTCAAATTTATATTTTTAAGGATTACACACACACAAGTATGTACATATGCTATCAACGAGATGCAATTGTGCGGCGTAGCACGGCATTTGTGTATGTATGCTGAAAGTAATAATTTGCACAGGATAAATGTTTCAACTCTTCCATAATTTTTATAACTTTGTTTTTGGTCTTTTTTCCCTTTATTTTGAGTATGCTGGCAGCCTCAGTCAAAGGAAGTGGCTGAGGTCTCCTGACTTGTGGGAAACCGTGTTTGCCAAAGCACCTCATAAACGACATACCACAACACTGGAAACAAAACACAGGAAGGAGGAGTAGGCTGTTCTTTGGTAGGAACGGGCGGACGACGGAGTGAAAGCTGGAGAATGAATAGGAAGTTCTGGGGCACCAGCTCCCCTAGGGTCGTCTACCTGAGGCTACTCCAGCTGGAAGCAGAGTTGGTAAAGTGATAGCAGCAGAGAAATTCATTTTGAACACTGCCTTTTCCCCCAGAAAGACCATTACTTTTCAGTTAGCAGGAACAATGATTTTCAGAGGAAAAATTTTGTTGCAATAAAAAAAAATAGGAGAAAATAGAAAACCCCCAAAGGCAGTTACCCACTACTCCCACAGAGTCATTTAGGACCCCTTGAAGGCACTAACTGTAATGATAACAGTGTTATTGTGGATGAACTCTGTGTCCCAGGCAGCAATCTGCAGTGGGCCCAAGGTCAACGGTTTTCCTCAAGCCATTTTACCCTAGGCTCATTTTATGCCACCATTTATTAGAAGGGACAGTTTGTATCACAAATCTCATAAAGTTTCTATCATTCCAAGTTTAATCATGCAATCAGAAAGGAAGTTACCTCACAGTTTAACAAGGTGAAAAGGAACATTTTTACCATTATCATGTGTTCTCTAATTGGCTTGAGAGAACAGTTCTCCCCTTTCATTACTGAACGTGGGCCTCCGTTGTCTCACATTTGGAAATTTCCAAGGAAGCGTCAGCCTTTGAATCCTCTGTGCTGATGGCTGTCTCACGGCCATTGGTTTATGTTAGGCCTTCACATCCTGGTCTGGTTCTGGAGATTTGATGGTGATGGCGTACCCCTTTTTGTGTGGGAAGCAGAGACCAGTTCTTCCCTCAGGCAAATGCCTATCTCTCACTAAGTCACTGTTCCCAGGATCTCAGTTCAGTTCAGTTGAGTTGCTCAGTCGTGTCCGACTCTTTGCAACCCCATGAACCGCAGCATGCCAGGCCTCCCTGCCCATTACCAACTCCCAGAGTCCACCCAAATCCATGTCCATTAAGTCGGTGATGCCATCCAACCATCTCATCCTCTGTCGTCCCCTTCTCCTTTCATCTTCAATCTTTCCCAGCATCAGGGTCTTTTCCAATGAGTCAGCTCTTCGCATCAGGTGGCCAAAGTATTGGAGTTTCAGCTTCAACATCAGTCCTTCCAATGAACACTCAGGACTGATCTCCTTTAGGATGGACTGGTTGGATCTCCTTGCAGTCCAAGGGACCCTCAAGAGTCTTCTCCAACACCACAGTTCAAAAGCATCAATTCTTCTGCACTCAGCTTTCTTTA
>NW_011495020.1:7226041-7245108 GCF_000754665.1 Bison bison bison
GCCTTGACTAGACGGACCTTTGTTGGCAAAGTAATGTCTCTGCTTTTGAATATGCTGTCTAGGTTGGTCATAACTTTCCTTCCAAGGAGTAAGCGTCTTTTAATTTCATGGCTGCAGTCACCATCTGCAGTGATTTTGGAGCCCAGAAAAATAAAGTCAGCCACTGTTTCCCCATCTATTTCCCATGAAGTGACGGGACCAGATGCCATCATCTTAGTTTTCTGAATGTTGAGCTTTAGGCCAACTTTTTCACTCTCCTCTTTCACTTTCATCAAGAGGCTCTTTAGTTCTTCTTCACTTTCTGCCATAAGGGTGGTGTCATCTGCATATCTGAGGTTATTGATATTTCTCCCAGCAATCTTGATTCCAGCTTGTGCTTCCTCCAGCCGAGTGTTTCTCATTATGTACTCTGCATATAAGTTAAATAAGCAGGGTGACTATATACAGCCTTGACGTACTCCTTTTCCTATTTGGAACCAGTCTGTTGTTCCATGTCCAGTTCTAACTGTTGCTTCCTGACCTGCCTACAGGTTTCTCAAGAGGCAGGTCAGGTGGTCTGGTATTCCCATCTCTTTCAGAATTTTCCACAGTTTATTGTGATCCACACAGTCAAAGGCTTTTGCATAGTCAATAAAGCAGAAATAGATGTTTTTCTGGAACACCCTTGCTTTCTTGATGATCCAGCGGATATTGGCAATTCGATCTCTGATTCCTCTGCCTTTTCTAAAACCAGCTTGAACATCTGGAAGTTCATGGTTCACGTACTGCTGAAGCCTGGCTTGGAGAATTTTAAGCATTACCAGGATCTCAAGCTTGTTTCAAAGGAGGAGGGCCCAGAATCCTTGGTCCTCTTTTGCAGAACTTTTGTCATAAAGTGATGATCTATTTTACACCATAACTGGAATTAGAAATGCTTTTAATGGAGTTAAACCTGACCTTCCTATGCAAGTTTTTTTTTAAATCTAAAATAATAATAGCATATACATGGCCTTCATAATATATTAATACAAATTGTTAGAAACTTAAAAAAAATATTGGTTTATTTTTGGCTGTGCAGTTGTGGCGAGTGGGGCTACTTCTCTGGTTGTGGTGCATGGACTTCTCATTGTAGTGGATTCTCTTGTTGTGGAGCATAGGTTCTAGGGAGCATAGGCTCTAGGGTGTACAGGCTTAGTTGCCCTGAGGCATGTGGGATCTTCCCACATCAGAGATGGAACCGGAGTCCCCTGCATTGCAAGGCAGATTCTTAACCACTGGACCACCAGGGAAGCCCTGTTAGAAACTCTTGACTAACTTTGAAAGGTCACCCAGGGCCTCCTCCTCAACGGCCAGATCTCTGAGCTAAGTTTCCCCAAATCAGGTGATGAGCAGCACTCGACACAGTAGCTAGCTCTCTTGCCTGACCTGCTTGCTCTCTCATCATGGCTCCCAGGACACCTCTTTGCCTTGGTCCCTCCAGGCTTCAGTGGCTGCCCTGGGCTGGGCAGGACGTGTCTACCTCCACCACCAGCATGGGAAGGTACTGACGTGGGAACCAGTTATCTCCCTTCCTGAAAGCACATCTTGCTCTTCCCCTTGTCCCTTCCCCACTCCCCAGGCCTCTACAAAGGAGACCAGAGATGGTCCAAGCAACGCTTCTCCAGCTTTGTAGGCAGAAGGGGTCCAGATGGGTCTGGTCCCTCACTTAGCTGCTCAGATACTCAGCCTCTTCACTTCCAAGCTGGAAACACCAGTTGTTCTAGCCTTATCCTTTTGTTGTGAATATTAAATACTCTAAGTCAGTGGTTCTCAATGGGGTGTGGTTTTGCCCCCAGCAGATATTTGGCAATGTCTGGAAGTGTTTCTGGGGTCACATCACGAATTGGGTGGGGTGGAGAGGTCAGCACTGGCATCTAGCCCAGAGAGGAAGCTGCTCTACATCCTACAAGGCACCGGCCGGCCCCGCAGCACTGAAGTCAGTAGTGCCGAGGTTGGGAAATTCTGCTATGAGGCGTGAAGAGTGCTTAGTTCAACACATAAGAAATGTCATTGTTGCTGTTGTTGCCATTATTCTTTTATGCAGCTGCTCTCTGTCAGAGCAATGGCCATGCCTTCTGGTACTTTTAAGAAGAAAATTTATTTTAACCTTTTGATCTGTGATGCAAGAATGCTAAAGTACACACATTGGTGGAGACACTGTGCTTGTGCATTTACAACATGGCTAGGTGAAACACGGAGAAAGCCAAAGGGCTGTATGCCTCAATTAAGCACTAACCAGGGAAAATTATAGATTATAAAAATAACTATACTTTTACATATTACCACTAATCCTCTCTGGAAATTAGGCATGTTATACTTCCTTTAGCGGAGAAAGCCTATACTTGGGAAAGTTAATGTGATTTGTCCCCGTGATAAAGGGTGATGAGGGATGAAGCCAGACTATGAACCTAGCTATTTTGAATCAGTGACTCTTCTACCTGACTGCTCTCCCCACAAGCTTCCCCTCCCCCACCAACTCTTGCCCCCAGGCCTTTGTGCTGAAATAAGATCAGATAGAGCATATCCAGATGTTCTGTTTTACAGCCTGAAAAGGACACAAGGACATCAGAAGAATCACTACCTTAAGGTGGTGAATTGATTAGTGTTTACTTGAAAATGTTTATTTTTATAAAAGCTCATAGCTGATACAGGGCTTTCCTGGTGGCTCAGATGGTAAAGAATCTGCCTGCAATACGGAAGACATGGCAGGAGCTGTGGGTTTAATTCCTGGGTTGGGACGATCCCCTGGAGAAGGAAATGGCAACCCACTCCAGTATTCCTACCTGGAAAATCCCTTGGATGGAAGAACCTGGTGAGCTACAGTCTGTGGGGTCGCAAAAGAGTCAGACACAACTTAGTGACTAAACATCAGTTGATCTAATCATAACAAACTTTAAAAAAAGAGAGAGATGCATACATGGCCCCGTGTGACACTGACTTCCAATCCTGGTGCTCATGCAAGACTCTCAAAGTCAATATTAAAGTTAACCAAATGTGATTCAGATTTAATCAAGTAGCTAGACTGGGGATTCCTTGTTTTGTGAAAATGCTGCCAAAATATGTTTCTAATCTCCCAGCCTCCTCTCTGCCTACCAATGCCTCCCCTCCCCAAGACACACGCGCGCACGCACACACACGCACACACACACACACAAAGGATGATGTCTTTACAACCTTTCATTCTTTCTGAGTCCATTTACTTCCTTGATATCTCTCTCTCTTCCCTCCCCTGTGAAACAGGTTAGCATCTTAATGGAGGGTAAGTGGTTCCAGCAATTCCATTAGCCTTCTGGCTGGGTAGGGTAAGCATGGAGAAAGTTTAGCAAGGAGGAAAGCCACAGTTCTGAGACGAACTAGTGTTTTACATCAAAAACAGTCTTTTTTTTTTTTTTTCTTTTAAGAGAGCAGCCGAGTGGTGAGTTACAGAAGAGGGCTCAGAGGCTGGGTCCTCCAGTGTTTCTCTGAACGAAGACAGTCACATAAGCAGTAACATCTGGATGGGGAAAGCCCACTTTGAAATCTGAATATAGGCAGGCAGTGCTTATTTAAACATCGCCTGTGTTTGAATAATGGCAAGAGTAGAGCCCATGAGGGACTCTGTTTTTCAGGCTTTTGAAAAGGGGCAGAGAGAACTTCCAGCAGTTTGAGGCCATCTGGAGTTGAGGGTGGGGGCTCTGCAGGGATGTGGGGCAATGGCGAATTTGGGCAACTTTGTTCACAGCCTTTTTGGGTTCTGTTTAAGTTTCTCGTTTCTCCTTCATTCAGCAACTAACCGTCAAGGGCTATGAGGTCCATCCCCCACATCTCGTGGGCTTGTATGTGAGTTGAGCAGATAAGATACAGAAAGATATCTCACCAGATGAGGGAACAGCTTCAAAAACTCCCAGCGCGATTCAAAATCTCAGCCAAGTATGAGAATCAGTGTGTCAGAGAAGTGCTTCTCAAACACTAACATGCATTCATAATGTATGAGAATCTTATTAAAATACAGATATTAATACAGGGAGTCTGGGTTGGAGTCTTAAGGTTTTTTTCTTCTTTCATAATTTTTATTGTGATATGATTCATCTATCATATGATTTGCCATTTAAAGTGCAGCATTCACTTTCACTTTTCACTTTCATGCATTGGAGAAGGAAATGGCAACCCACTCCAGTATTCTTGCCTGGAGAATCCCAGGGATGGGGGAGCCTGGTGGGCTGCCATCTATGGGGTTGCAGAGTCGGACACAACTGAAGCGACTTAGCAGTAGCAGCAGCATTCAGTGATTTTCAGTATATTCATAAGGTGTGCAAACATCAGTACCATCTAACTCCAGAACCTCTTCATCACCCCAAAGGAGACCTTGTACCCATTGACAGCCACTCCCTAATTCCTCTCCCTCCAGTCTCTGATGAACTCTAAACCCCTTTCTGTCTCTGTGGATTTGCCTATTATGGACATTTCATACAAATGGAACGGTTCAACATGCTGCCTTTTGTGTTAGGCTTCTTTGCTAAACATAATGTTTTCAAGGTTGTATCATGTATCAGTACTTCATTGCTTTTGATAACTGATTCCATTGTATGGATATTCCACAATTTTGTTTATCTATCCATCAATTAATGAACAAATGGATTGTTTCCTCTTTTGGGCAATTATGAATAATGCTAATATGGAACTTTGTGTACACATTTTTGTGTGTACATATATTTTCAGTTCTGGTGGATATATAGCAAGGAGTGGAGTCTCTGGGCCACATGGCAACTCTATGTTTACCTTTCTGCGGAACTCCCAAACTAATTTGTATCGTGGATGCACATTTTACATCCCCATCAGCAATGTGTGAGAGTTCCACTTTCTCCACATCCTTGTTAACCCTTGCTATTGTCTGAGTTTCTTTTTTTTTATGATAGTCTTCCCAGTGGGTATGAAATGGCATTTCAGTGTGGTTTTGATTTGCATTTCCCTAATAACTAATGTTGAGCATCTTTTCATGTGCTTATTTGGCTATCTGTATATCTTCTTTAGAAAAATGTCTATTTAAATCCTTTGGACATTTAGAAAATTGGCTGTCTTTATTGTTGAGTTGTGTTTTTTATATATTCTAGATATTAGATTCTTATCAGATACATGATCTGCGAATATCTTCTCTCGTTTTGGAGGTTCTGTTTTCACTTTCTTGATAATGTTCTCTGAAGGCATAAACTTGATGATATTTCCTTTTTTTAAAAAATAGAAGCACTTCTTACCTGAATTACATCTAAACTTTATCTATCTCACATTATATTGGAATTAGTCTTTTTAAAAAAATATTAATGTATTTGTTTTTGGCTTCCCTGGGTCTTTATGGCTGCACACGGGCTTTCTCTAGCTGCGGTGAGTGGGGGCTACTCTTTGGTGCGGTGCTGGGGTTTCTGGTTGCAGTGGCTTCTTTTGTAGCAGAGCACAGGCTCTAGGCATGTGGGCTTCAGTAGTTGTGGTTCATGGGCTTAGTTGTACCTCGGCACGTGGAATCTTCTGGATCAGTGATCGATCTCTTGTCCTTGGCATTAGCAGACAGATTCTTAACCACTGGGCCATCGGGGAAGGCCTCCACTTTTCCTTTTGTAGCTTATGATGTCAGTGTTACATCTAAGAGACCATTGCCTTATTCGTGGTCACAAAGATTTTCATCTCTAAAAGTCCTCAGGTGATGCTGCTGCTGGTTGAAGATCCACAGTTTGGGTAGCAAGGGTTTTTTGTTTTTCTTTTCAATGATCTGATGGAGTAGGAACTGCTGATCTCTTTGGATGGCCTACTAATCAACTCCAGTGTAGTCTGAATCAAACTGGAGTTTTTCTTAGTCTGTCAGGGCTCTCTCATAGGGTTGCAGGTGGGGATGGAGGAAAGTGGTGGTCTGCCTTTTCTTCTTGTTAGAAACTCTGAATTTAAGAGCTTGGATGAATTCAAACTCAGGACTATAAATTCTAGGTAGAGAGTGCTTTCGCCATATTGGAATTCAGCTGTTGAAAGAATAACTTACATGAGTGAGCCCTTGTCTGCAGTTCTGATCATAGAAGTTTCCTGTTTCGGCAGCATTTGCTCTAATGAGATTTGAGATGCATCTGCAGGCAGCACTGTGTCCAGAATAAATTACAGGTTTGTATGAGCAATACACGGAGAAGACAATGGCACCCCACTCCAGTACTCTTGCCTGGAAAATCCCATGGATGGAGGAGCCTGGTGGGCTGCAGTCCATGGGGTAGCTAAGAGTCGGACATGACGGAGTGACTTCACTTTCATTTTTCACTTTCCTGCACTGGAGAAGGAAATGGCAACCCACTCCAGTGTTCTTGCCTGGAGAATCCCAGGGACGGGGAGCCTGGTAGGCTGCCGTCTATGGGGTCGCACAGAGTCGGACACGACTGAAGTGACTTAGCAGCAGCAGCAGCAGCCATGAGCAATACAATTGTGTGATTCCCTCAGATATGCCCCATTTCAGAGTGTAACATTCCCTTAAATTGTAAGCTTATTAGCAGAAAGTTTAGCTTGGATTCATCTGCTTTATTTTTTTCTTTAAATTTGGTTGGTGCTTTAATGAAACCTTCACTTTCAGATTCAAAGCTCCAAAAAGAATCCTGGGGTGTTGATGGCTCTCTAGATGATGGTCTTTCTTTCCCTGGACCATTTCTTCTCACAGACTAAGTAAAGATGACCCCCACTGTTTGCTGGGCTCCGCAGAGCCCTCCTTGGGGAGCCCTTTGGCCAAGGGCTCAGTCAGCCTGGCTGCCGAATAGGAAACACTGACCATGGACACTCTCTGGAGGCGAAGTAGGAGTTTGTGGGTGGCACTTCCCTGGCAAAGTCAGAATGTGTCCAACTCTAGGGGCTGCAGAGAAGAGGGGACCACAGTGAGTTAGGCTCGCAGGGTCCAGTCCTCTGCCTGCAGGCTAGACCCCCACCAGCCTGGCCTTCTTTCCACACTGCCACCAGGGCTGTCTCTCAAAGCCCTTTCCATCTCTGCCTTCTCTGATCTGCTTCTCCTTGGAATGTTTGTGGTCTTCTCTCAGTTTGGTAAGGGAGTATGGATGAGATTCAACTGTTCATCATTCATTCATTTGCTCTTTCTTACATAATTAATGAGCCCCTACTATATGCAGGGCGCTGTGTTTGTCACTGGAGGGATTTCAAAGACTGTCTTTGCCCTCACGAAGTTTTCAGTATGATGGAGATAACCACTCTAAGTTCAGCAAATATTTATTGAAGGCATACTATGTGCCAGGTACTGTTCTAGAAAAGTGAAAGAAAAGGTGAAAGTGTTAGTTGCTCAGTCGTGTCCGACTCTTTGTGACCCCATGGACTGTACCCACCAGGCTCCTCTGTCCATGGAATTCTCTAGGCAAGAATACTGGAGTGGTTAGCCAGTCCCTTCTCCAGGGGATCTTCCCATCCCAGAGACTGAACCTGAGTCTCCTGCATTACACGCAGATTCTTTGCTGTCTGAGCCACCAGGGAAGCCCACTCACTGTTCTAGGTGTGTGCTGGCCTGTGCTAAGTCGCTTCAGTTGTGTCCGACTCTTTGCGACCCTATGAACCATAGCTGGCCAGGCTCCTCTGTCCACTGGATTCTCTAGGCAAGAAAACTGGAGTGGGTTGCCATGCCCTTGTCCAGGGGAGTCTTCCCCACCCAGGGAATGAACCTGTGTCTCTTAAGTCTCCTGCATTGGCAGGCGGGTTCTTTATCACTAACACCACCTGGGAAGCCCTGCTGTTCTGGGGATTTTAGTTAAATCAGTGACAGAACAGGCCAGGGTTCTGCCACATGGCGGTTACAAGGGCAGCTAGTAGCTAGCTGTAGCACAGGGAAGTTCAGTTAAAATGATATTGAAATCTCGAAAGATGGTACTGTTGAACCTATCTACAGGACAGCAGTGGAGATGCAGACATACAGAACAGACTTTTGGACACAGTAGGGGAGAGAGAAGGTGGAATGATTTGAAAGAGTAGCTTTGAGACACATACATTACTGGATGTAAAATAGAGAGCCAGTGGGAATTTCCTATATGACACAGGGAGCCAAAGCCAGTGTTCTGTGACAATCTAGAGGGGTGAGATAGGGAGGGAATGTTAAGACAGAGAGGACATATGTATACCCCTGGCTGATTCATGTTGGTGTATGGCAGAAACTATCATATTATTGTAAAATAATCACCCTCCAGGTAAAAATAAAATAAAAATGTAAAAAATGCTATTGACGACACATCTGCTCTCTCCATTTATTCATGCATCCATTCATTTCAGAAGTTCTTAACTAGCTCCTACTGTACACCTGGCACCCTATTAAATTCTGAGGAGCAAGTAAGGACCAGATTCTTTATTTCTTGGTACATACAGTCTAGTGGGAATTCAGTCATGAATCAAGTAATTGTATTTGTGATCCAGTAATGACAGACAGATGAACTGTTTGAAGAGCAATTAAAACAGAGTTGCCCACACCTGACACACATCCCTGGGACTTGACTGATTCCACGGGCTCCAGGAGACTTCCAAATGTCAGTATCTGCACCTCCTCTCTTGACGACACAGCAACCTTCATCCAAAGACTTTCAGGGCTTTGGGGCACACAAATTTGTTATCATTTAACTAGTAGGGTCAGGATAGTTATCTCCCATGTAATGACTTTTCCAGCCACCTGAACCTGATCTCTATGTGTCAAAGGTTCACAGCTCCCCTCCTTTTTTTGACCTTTTTGCTAGAAATCCTCCTGAAGTATTATGTACTTTTTATGCTTTTAAATACAGTATATATATTGAGTTTAATCTTATCTTGATGAGTAGGCTAATATTTATAGAGCTGCTTTCGTCCAATATTTTACCTGGATCCATTATTAAACTGAGAGTTCATAAATAGTGATTTTCAGATTTTGTCATTCCTTTTGTGCTTATTGGCTGGCATTCTTTTGTAAGGAAGAGAGCCCATCACATTTTCTTCCTCCTACTTCTTTCTCTCTTTTTTTGGTGTCACTGTCTCATGGATAATTTTTGTATTCTATCCAGTGCCAGTATTATTAATCTTTTAGCACAGATTATCCTAAAATTGGACAGTGGAAGCCCACATTATCAGCTCTTATACTTTTTTGACAGTTTCACTGAGATATAATTGAAACACAGTAAACATCACGTTTAAAGTACACAGGGACTTCTCTCGCAGTGCAGTGGTTAAGACTCCACACTTCCAAAGCAGCGGGTGCAGGTTTGATCCCTGATCAGGGAACTAAGATTCCACATGCATGGCCAAAAAAATTAAAGAAAACAAAACACCTAGTATACAGTTTGGTACGTTTTGGCATATGTGTGCCTCATAAAATCATCATTACAATCAAGATAATATATCCATTACCTCCCCCATGAGATTTCGTTATGCTGCTTTGCAATCCTCTCTCCTATTTCTCCTTTCTCCTCCAGAGCCCCCATCCTCAGGCCCTCAAGGAAACATAGATCTGTTTTCTTTTACAGGAGTTTGCATATGTTTGAATGTGATAGAAAAGAAATCATACAGCATATACTCTTATTTTGTTTGGTTTCTCAGCATAATTACTTTGCAATCTATTCAAGTTGTGACGTGTTTCCGCAGTTCTTTCCATTTTATTGGTGAGGAGTATTTCATTGTGTAGGTAACCACGAGTTGTTTGTTCATTTGTTGATGGACGCTGGTTGGTTCCAGTTTGGGGGCTGTTACAAATGAAACTTCTGTGAACATTCAGGTATAATTCTTTGTGAGTGACACGTACTCATTTGTTTCTCTAGAGTGATTACCTAAGAGTGGAATAGCTACATGGTTAAAGTTTAAGAAACTGCCAGTTGTTGTGCCATTTACATGCCCTCCATCTGTGCAAGAGTGTTCTTAATCTTCTGCATCCTCACCAACACTTGATACAGTCATTTAATTTTTTTTAGCCATTCTAATGGACACGTAGTGGCATTTCATTGTGATTTTAACTTGCATTTTCCTAATAACCGATGATGTTGGGGACATGTTTATCTGCCTTTTTGCCATATATATAGTTTGATATATAAGAGAATCGTATGTTCAATTGTTCAGTGTTTTTGCTTTTTAAAATTGGATTATTTTCTTTGAATTTTGTGAGTTCTTTAGTACATTGAAGAGTCTTGCCTTCAAAGTGGAAAATAATTAGTTCTATAGGGAGCATTCTCTGTCCCTGTTAACAAATCTTAAGGCAAGATTCCCCAAAGATCAAATTCTTTCCATTTGACCTAACTTTGCCTTCAAACAAGCTCAGTTTATAGGAGTATAAAAATATTCAGCATGCAACAAGGTAAAATTTATAATCACTGACGTCTAAATAAAAATTATCAGCCATGCAAAAAACCATAAAATTATGACCCATAATGGGGAAAGAGAAACCCGTCAACTGCAATTTACCCAGGACTGACAAAGAAGTTAGAATGAAGGGTCAAGGACATAGAGATAGTAATTATAACATAGAACATATATTCAATGGTTAAAGACATGGATGGTATAAGAGACTCAAATAAACCATTTACATGAAAACTACAATATATGATAAAAATATATTAGGATAACAGCAGATTCGATGTTACAGAAGACAACATTTTGGAATCTGAAGACATAGAAACTATCCACAATGAAATTAAGAAAGATACAATAATTTTTAAAAATGAAATAAGCATTAGTGATCAGTGGGAAAACTTTAAGCAGCCTAAAATATTTGTAATTGGAGTCCCCACAAGAAAGAGTGGGAAAAAGAAAAGATACCTGAGTAAATACTGGCTGAAAATTTCACAAATTTGATGAAAACTATTAACCCACAGATCCAAGAAGTGCAATTAACCCCAAGCACAAGAAACATGAAGAAAACTAGACCAAGTAACATCATAATCAATGTTAAAGAAAAAAAAACGTTAAAAACTGGAGAAGAAAGACCCCAAGGAGCATAGGGTAAGAATGACAGTAGATATTCTTTTTCATTTCAGTTCAGTCGCTGTTGTGTCCGACTCTTTGCAACTCCATGGAATGCAGCATGCCAGGCTTCCCTGTCCATCACCAACTCCCGGAGCTTATTCAAACTCATGTCCATTGAGTCAGTGATGTCATCCAACCATCTTATCCTCTGTCATCCCCTTCTCCTCCTGCCCTCAATCTTTCCCACCATCAGGGTCTTTTCCAGTGAGTCAGTTCTTCGCATCAGATGGCCAAAGTACTGGAGTTTCAGCTTCAGCATCAATCCTTCCAACGAATATTCAAGACTGATTTCCTTTTGGATTGACTGGTTTGTTCTCCTTGCAGTCCAAGGGACTGTCAAGAGTTGTCTACAACATCACAGTTAAAAGGCATCAATTCTTTGGCACTCAGCTTTCTTTATAGTCCTACTCACATCCACACATGACTACATAACTTTGACTAGACAGGCTCTTGTTGGCAAGATAATGTCTCTGCTTTTTAATATGTCATCTACATTGGCCATAGCTTTTCTTCCAAGGGGCAAGTGTCTTTTAATTTCATGGCTGCAATCACCATCTGCAGTGATTTTGGAGCCCCCCAAAATAAAGTCTCTCACTGTTTCCATTGTTTCCCCATCTATTTCCCATGAAGTGATGGGATTGGATTCATGATCTTAGTTTCTAAATGTTGAATTTTAAGCCAGCTTTTTCACTCTCCTCTTCCACTTTCTTGATGAAAGAGGCTCTTTAGTTCTTCACTTTCTGCCTTAAGGGTGGTGTCATCTGCATATCTGAGGTTATTGATATTTCTCCTGGCAATCTTGATTCTAGCTTGTGCTTCATCCAGCCTAGCATTTCGCATGATGTGCTCTGCATATAAGTTAAATAAGCAGGGTGACAATATACAGCCTTGACTTACTCCTTTCCCTATCTGGAACTAATCCATTGTTCCATATCTGGTTCTAACTGTTGCTTCTTGACCTACATACAGATTTCTCAGGAGGCAGGTAAGGTGGTCTGGTATTCCCATCTCTTGAAGAATTTTCTACAGTACACAGTCAAAGTTGGCATAATCATTAAAGCAGAAGTATATGTTTTTCTGATATTCTCTGGCATTTCTAATGATCCAATGGATGTTGGCAATTTGATCTCTGGTTCCTTTCCTTTTTCTAAATCGACACAGAGGGATGGTATGGGGAGGGAGAAGGGAGCAGGGTTCAGGATGGGGAACACATGTATACCTGTGGCAGATTCACTTTGATATATGGCAAAACCAATACAATATTGTAAAGTTAAATAAAATAAAATTTTAAAAAAATAATAATTCCAGCTTGAACATTTGGAAGTTCGTGGTTCATGTACTGTTGAAGCCTGGCTTGGAGAATTTTGAGCATTACTTTGCTAGCCTGTGAGATGAGTACAATTGTTCAGTAGTTTGACCATTCTTTGGCATTGCCTTTCTTTGGCATTGGAATAAAAACTGACCTTTTTTAGTCCTGTGGCCACTGCTGAGTTTTCCAAATTTGCTGGAATATTGAGTGCAGCACTTTCACAGCATCATCTTTTAGGATTTGAAATAGCTCAACTGGAATTCCATCACCTCCACTAGCTTTGTTGGTAGTGATGCTTATTAAGGCCCGTTTGACTTCACATTCCAGGATGTCTGGCTCTAGGTGAGTGATCACACCATCATGATTATCTGGGTCGTGAAGATCTTTTTTGTATAGTTCTTCTGTGTATTCTTGCCACCTTTTCTTAATATCATCTGCTTCTGTTAGGTCCATACCATTTCTGTCCTTTATTGTGCCCATCTTTGCATGAAGTGTTCTCTTGGTGTCTCTAATTTTCTTGAAGAGACCTCTAGCCTTTCCCATTCTATGGTTTTTCTTTATTTCTTTGCACTGATGGCTGAGGAAGGCTTTCTTATCTCTTCTTCCTATTGTTTGGAATTCTGCATTCATATGGATATATCTTTCCTTTTCTCCTTTGCCTTTCACTTCTCTTCTTTCCATAGCTATTTGTAAGGCCTCCTCAGACAACCATTTTTACCTTTTTGCATTTCTTTTTCTTGGGGATGATCTTGATCAATGTCTTCTGTATAATGTCACAAACCACCGTCCATAGTTCTTCAGGCATTCTATCAGATCTGGTCCCTTAAATCTATTTCTCACTTCTACTGTATAATCGTAAGGGATTTGATTTATGTCATATCTGAATTGTCTAGTAGTTTTCCCTACTTTCTTCAATTTAAGTCTGAATTTGGCAATAAGGAGTTCATGATCTGAGCCACAGTCAGCTCCCAGTCTTGTTTTTGCTGACTGTATAGAGCTTCTCCATCTTTGGCTGCAAAGAATAAGACCAATCTTATTTTGGTACTGACCATCTGGTGATGTCCATGTGTAGAGTCTTCTCTTGTGTTTGTGGAAGAGGGTGTTTGCTATGACCAGTGCATTCTCTTGGCAAAACTCTGTTAGCCTTTGACCTGCTTCATGCTGTACTCCAAGGACAAATTTGCCTGTTACTCCAGGTATCTCTTGACTTCCTACATTTGCATTCCAGTCCCCTATAATGAAAAGGATATCTTTTTTGGGTGTTAGTTCTGGAAGGTCTTATAGGTCTTCATAGAACCATTCAACTTCAGCTTCTTCAGCATTACTGGTTGGGGCATAGACTTGGATTACTCTGATGTTGAATGGTTTGCTTGGAAAAGAACAGAGATCATTCTGTCATTTTTGAGACTGCACATTGTAATTGCAACTATTTATATAACATTAACATTGTATTAATGAAAGTGAAAGTGACAGTCACTTAGTCGTGCCTGACTCTTTGCTACCCTATGGACTATACAGTCCATGAAATTCCCCAGGCCAGAATACTGGAGTGGGTAGCCTTTCCCTTCTCCAGGGGATCTTTCCAACCCAGGGATCAAACCCAGGTCTCCCACATTGCAGGCAGATTCTTTACCAGCTAAGCCATCAGGGAAGCCCAAGAATACTGGATTGGGTAGCCTATCCCTTCTCCAGAGGATCTTCCTAACCCAGGAATTGAACCTGGGTCTCTGGCATTGCAGGTGGGTTCTTTACCAACTGAGATACTAGAGAAGCCTACATTGTATTAATATTAGGTATCAAAAGTAATCTAGAGATAATTTAAAGTGTGTAGGAAGATGCACCTAAGTTATATACAAATCCTAGACACTTTATTTTTTTAAACATTTCTCTGAGAATATTTTATCAAGTGCAGAAAAAATAAGAATAGGATCATCTTGAATGATGTGATTAATAATTTAAATATAATAGATATCTGTCTGTGTTATGCGCTCAGCTGTGTCAACTCTTTGTGATCCTATGGACTGTAGCCCATCAGGTTCCTCTGTCCATGGAATTCTCCAGGCAAGAATACTGGAGTATGTAGCCATTCTCCTCTCCAGGGGATCCTCCAGACCCAGGGATTGAACCCATGTCTCCTGCATTGCAAGCAGTTTCTTTACCATCTGAGCTACCAGGGAAGCCCCATAACAGATTTGTATTTATATTAATCTTATATCCTACACAAATATATTTAAAATTGCATATCTCATACATTGTTATTAGATGTCCATAGGACATTTAGAAAAACTGGAAAAAAGATAAACATTATTAAATTTCAAAAAGTAGAATTCTTTTTTTTATTGTGATTCAGTTATACATATACACATATATTATTTTTTAAATTATTTTCCATTATAGATTATTATAAGATATTGACTATAGTTCCCTGTGTTATACCAAAAGAAAAGTACTTTAAATATGAAGCACAAATAGGTCAAAAACAAAAAAAGATGGGAAAATCTATACAATCTTAATACTAAGCAAAAGAAATTTAGAATCATTATATTAATAGTAAATTTCAGAGCAAAGAATATTTCTAGAACTTCCCTGGTGGTCCAGTGGTTAAGAATCTGCCTGCCAATGCAGGGGACATGAGTGTGATCCCTGGTCTGGGAAGATCCCACGTGCCGAGGAGCAACTAAGCCCATGCACCACATCTACTGAGCCTGTGCCCCAGAGCCTGTGCTCTGCCACCACAATGAGAAGCCTGCTCATTGCATCTAGAGAAAACCTGCATGTGGCAATAAAGACCCAGCAGAGCCAAAAATGATAAAAATTAAGTGTTTTAATTTAAAAAATTAAAAATTCAAAAACTTTTAAACAAAAAAGTATTTCCAATGATAAAGTCACTTCAAAATGATAAAGAACTCAATTCATCAAGAGACTATAACAGTTTTAAATGTTTATGCACCTGGTAACATGGCCTTGAAATACATAAAGTGGGAAGCTGGAGGGAAATTCTGGAATGTTTACCTAGTTCAACTTCTTTCTTCTTTTCTTCGTTTCCTCCTAACCTTCCTTCCTGTTTACTCTCGTTTCCTGCTTCCTTTTTATTTCACCCCCCTTTTCTTTCTTCTCCTTCTCCTCCTCCTCCTTTCACAAAAGTAGGAACTGAGGCCACAGGTGAAGCGGCTGCAGAAGTACACATCAAGTGAGAAGCTGAATTAGGTCTAAGCCTCAGGCCCTCCAAATTCTTATCTAGCACACTTTCCTCCTCACTGCACTTGACTGGTCTTGAACAAACTCTGTCTTGATACACTAATAACTCTTAAAATGAGGGTATTAATGATGTAAACACTAGCAGATGGAAATCAGAGGTGTGACCTAAGCACTATTCCTCATTTGTTGATAGTTGATTGGCATCAGCTAGCACAGAAACCAAACCAAAGGTTGAAAAGAGAACTGCGGAAACTCTTGTCCTATTTCTTGAGAATTGCTCATTGAATTTCTGCTTTCGGGAGAAGTCTTTATGAGAATCCTGGGATGTGAATTCTTAGTAGTTGTTTTACCTTCCTGGCACTGGGTAGGCAATGTCCCCTTAAGTACGGGTCTTTATTTGAAGGAAACATTCTGGTGACCTGCTCTAATATGATGGGTGCCATAGGCTGCCTCCTGTCTGTGCTGTCAGTGTGCCCAATGGCCCAGTTCTGCCAACTGGCCCATGAATTCACATGGAAATTAATTACCGACTGAGCAAGAGTTATGGGAATCTCCGAGTGCTGACCCGTGTACTGAGATGAAGGCAATCAAACACAGGGTCATCTGGGGTCAAGCCCATGGCTTTGGAGAGCCGTTTGTCACTTGGAATTGGGCAGAGAACCGTAAACAGAAGAGACAGTGAGTGAAGTTGACTAATTATACACAATTGTGGCCACAGCTTGGCCTGATCAGACAGGGCAAGACAGAGACAGTTAGAATGAAAAAGTATGTTTAAAAACACAGCCTTCTCCAGTCAGAAATGGCGCAGGCAGTGCTGGAAAGACACGAGTAGGAGTTAGAGCAGCTCAGTCTTTAGTTTGGAGACTGTGAAGTATGACCTTGGAGAGGAGTGGAGGATAATTTCAAGGCTACCTGATAGTTAAACCAATGAGAGCTGCATTGTGTCAGCCTTCAGTAACTACCATGACAGCTGAAGTCAAAACCCGAAGCTTCTAAAAAAATGCTTCTCCTCCAACTACTTGCTCTGGGATAATGTCATCCACAATTTCATGGAAGAGAGGTTAGCTTGCTGGACAGTCAGTTCAGGTAAGCTTTATTTTTATAAATAGATGGGAAAAGAGAAACATATCCAACAATGGCATGAAGACTTTGGAGTTAAGCTGTTGTTCAGTTGCTCAGTCTTGTCTGACTCTTTGCAGCCCTATAGACAGCAGCATGCCAGGCTTCCCAATCCTTCACCATCTCCCGGAGCTTGCTCAAACTCATGTCCATCAAGTTGGTGATGCCATCCAACCATCTCATTCTCTGTTGTCCCCTTCTCCTCCTGCCTTCAGTCTTTCCCAGCATCAGGGTCTTTTCCAATGAGTCAGCTCTTCATATCAGGTGGCCAAAGTATTTGGAGCTAAGTAGTGCTGTGCTTAGTCTTTCAGTCATGTCCGACTTTTTGCAACCCCATGGACTGTAGCCTGCCAGGCTCCTCTGTCTATGGGGATTCTCCAGGCAAGAACAGGAGTGGGTTGCCGTGCCTTCCTCCAGGGGATCGTCCCAACCCAGGGATCGAATCAGGTCTCCCACATTGCAGGCAGATTCTTTGCCACCAGAGCCATCAGGGAAACCCAGAGCTAAGCAGATATTGGTTTAAATCTCATCTCAAGTGTTAGAAACATGTGACTAGGATCAAATTAATCAATTGTTCTTAGCCTTAGTTCCTTCATCCATAAGAGGAGGATGATTGCATGTACCTCACAGGGTTGTTGTGAAGGTTAGGAGTAGTATATGCACGTACATGTAGCAGGAGTGAAGAAAACTGTCTTCCTCCTCCTCTTCATCATCACATCATCACTTGGATGATTTTGGGCAAGCCGCCTCCTCTCTTTGCCTTTTGTATTTGTCTCAGTGTAGAAAGATGATGAGCATAATCCTGGTCATCAGACCAAGCTGTATTATCCTAGGTGCTAAACCAAAACTGTGAGCTGAGAATGAAGATCAGGATCCTCTCTCCTCTGAGGGTCATATAACACTGCCTTCCCCACCACCAAGGTAGTAAAATGGGCTCTGACACTTGCTGTTTAGGGGTCAAATGTGCCTTTGCCTCCTACACACACAGCTAGTACCTCTGGCGCTAAGTTACGTCTCTGTCCTCTGTTTGACTAGAAGAACTGAAAGTAGCCACAATTAAATGTACTTATCAAAATATCTGTCTGAAAGCAATAACATGTCAGCTAGTCAATCGCAACACATCTATTACATAATTATTACACGTACATTATATTTGATTTTGTTGATGGAGTTTGGAAGCAGTGAAGGATGTCTGCAAAGGAATCCTGCCCAACAAGGATAATTTGCCCTGCCTGTAATTTCCAGTAGTGTCCTATCCTAGTCACATTACACATAAACATCAGATCAGATCAGTCGCTCAGTCGTGTCCGACTCTTTGCAACCCCATGAATCGCAGCACGCCAGGCCTCCCTGTCCATCACCAACTCCTGGAGTTCACTGAGACTCACGTCCATCGAGTCAGTGATGCCATCCAGCCATCTCATCCTCTGTCGTCCCCTTCTCCTCTTGCCCCCAATCCCTCCCAGCATCAGAATCTTTTCCAATGAGTCAACTCTTCGCATGAGATGGCCAAAGTACTGGAGTTTCAGCTTTAGCATCATTCTTTCCAAAGAAATCCCAGGGCTGATCTCCTTCAGAATGGACTGGTTGGATCTCCTTGCAGTCCAAGGGACTCTCAAGAGTCTTCTCCAACACCACAATTCAAAAGCATCAATTCTTCGGCACTCAGCTTTCTTCACAGTCCAACTATCACATCCATACATGACCACAGGAAAAACCATAGCCTTGACTAGACGGACCTTTTTTGGCAAAGTAATGTCTCTGTTTTTGAATATGCTATCTAGGTTGGTCATAACTTTCCTTCCAAGGAGTAAGCATCTTTTAATTTCATGGCTGCAGTCACCATCTGTAGTGATTTTGGAGCCCAGAAAAATAAAGTCTGACACTGTTTCCACTGTTTCCCCATCTATTTCCCATGAAGTGATGGGACCAGATGCCATGATCTTCATTTTCTGAATGTTGAGCTTTAAGCCAACTTTTTCACTCTCCATTTTCACTTTCATCAAGAGGCTTTTGAGTTCCTCTTGACTTTCTGCCATAAGGGTGGTGTCATCTGCGTATCTGAGGTTATTGATATTTCTCCCAGCAATCTTGATTCCAGCTTGTGTTTCTTCCGGTCCAGCGTTTCTCATGATGTACTCTGCATATAAGTTAAATAAACAGGGTGACAATATACAGCCTTGACGAACTCCTTTTCCTATTTGGAACCAGTCTGTTGTTCCATGTTCAGTTCTAACTGTTGCTTCCTGACCTGCATACAAATTTCTCAAGAGGCAGATCAGGTGGTCTGGTATTCCCATCTCTTTCAGAATTTTCCACAGTTTATTGTGATCCACACAGTCAAAGGCTTTGGCATAGTCAATAAAGAGCCTCAAAGTCAACCCCAAACTCCAAGTAACAGACACAATTGCCACTTCTCCTACCCCTTGCTACCTTGTTTTTTTTCCCCCAAATTTCT
>NW_011495020.1:7245208-7248084 GCF_000754665.1 Bison bison bison
AATTTCTACTGGATTAGGTAGAAACTCTTATTCTAATTCTGCCAGCTAAAATTTGGGCTGGCATTTCTTTTTTCTTTTTTTTTTTTTGAACATAGAATAAAAGAATAATACTGTGATTAATGCCTCATTTTTTTCCTTGAGAGAAAGAAGGAATTGCAGTTGGAAACCTTCTCCTCCACATTCTGCTTCCTGACATACAGTGTTTGCAGAAGTCCCAGAGTAGAATATGTGATGAGAGACTGAAGGCTTGAGGTAGCATATTAGTTAGGATTCTTCAGAGGAACAGAACCCAAAAGAAAGAGATTTATTACAAGGAATTGGCTCATGCAATTATGCAGGCTGACAAATCCCAAGATCAGATTCTCAGGGGCCAGAAAAAAGTGTCTTCCTTTTAAAAAAAAATTCTGATTCTAAAATATAAAAAGAAAGCTTTAAAATTGCAATTAAAATGTTTATTTAAATGTCTATAAAAAGTAGTCATATGTCAGTCATATGCAACTCAATTCCTCTGTTATTAGATGGAAATTATATTCAATGATGGGAAGTGGATGCAGTTTAGGATGTCTTCTTTGATGTGGGGTGGAGCCTCCAGAAGTAAGAATGCTTAGGGTCTAGAAAGGTCTTAAAATAACCCCAATAAAGGCTGGGAAATGTGCATTGGCCAGGAATGGAGAGCAAATGGAAGACATTTGGAGTGAGGAATATGGGGGGAATTGGAGACTGACTGGGTGTGCAGGCCACAGCCAGTGAGGCTCATGAGTGCCAGGAGAGGGGATGGTTCTGGATACACAGTGGGAACAAAGCAGGGGGGTGGGGGTGGGGGTCATGGAAACCCTCTGATGGTTCTACGACCAGTAGTTTGACATCTAAGTCAGTGGAGAGAAAGATTCTTTGCCCAAGCAACTTTCAGCAAGTGGGTCAGGGCAAACCATCTGATGAAAAAGCAATAAGTAACTGCTGACAGGCTGAACCACAAATACTTCTAGCTAAAAGGGAACAATAAAGTGGAGGCTGATGCCAAGAGCAATTCTAGCTCTAGTAATTCATTTAACCTTTATCAGATCACCATGGATATTCCCCATATTTGTTCCCTTTCTCTGGCTTTCATGTGGCACACAACCCATCTTCGTTGAGCAGAGGTCTAAATATGCCAACAAAAAGCCACAGGGACTGAGGTGGCAGGGACTCTCCACCCACGAGTGATGGCTGGAGGATGGGATCTTTGGAAAGGAGGCATTAACTGTGATCCAGGGAGACTCCCCCTCAGCAGGTTGCCTGGCCAGAGCTCATACTGCCACCTGTGTGCCCATCACCAAGAGCAAAAGGTACCCCACTACTGGGGGAGGCAGGAAGCGAGCGGCTGAGACGGCAAAAAGAGGAAAGGATGGTGTCCCTGGGTATGCCTTACTCTATCAGGCAGCACACAGGGTCCCCAGACCTGAGGGGGTGGGGCCGTCCTCTTTGTCTGTAGAGTTTTCTTTTTTTAATTTTTTTATTTTGTTATTTATTTATTTTATTATTTTGGTTGCCCTGGGTTTTCATTGCAGCGTGAATGCTTCTCTCTAGTTGCGGTGAGCAGGGGCTAGCAGTGCACAGGCTTCTCACTGCAGTGGCTTTTCTTATTGTGGAACACAGGCTTTAGGTGCAGGGGTGTCTGTAGTTGCAGCACATGGGCTCAGGAGTTGTGGTTCAGGGCTCTAGAGTGCATGCTCAGTAGCTGTGGCACATGGGCTTAGTTGCTCCATGGCATGTGGACTCTTCCTGGACCAGGGATCCGAATCCATGTCCTCTGCATTGGCAGGTGGATTCTTATCCACTGTACCACCAGGGAAGTCCTCTGTCTGTGGTTTAAGATGGCCTGTCATTGCATGGATCACTGGACCAAAGCCTCATTGCCCTTGGGGAAGCCTTATCCTCCTCTTCTGAAACAAAATAAATAAGGGTCAATTGACGGAATTGACCCCAAACAACCATGACACAAGGGCCCTGTTGGCTGATTTCCTTTGATCCTCTTCTTGGTGTCAAACGGCATGTGGTTAGCTAGGCAAAGTTCATATTTGTTATTGAGAGATTTTCTTGTCTTTTCCAAAAGACTTCCTTTCCAGGCTAAACCACCTCAGGTTCCCAAGTTTGTCTTAGGGGAAACATTATTTATTTTAGCAAACCCTTATATGGCCCTTGCTGTGTGCCAAGCATGATTCTAGGTACATTATAAATACCAAACTATTTTATCCTCATGACAGCCCCATGAGATAGACATATGTACTGTTTTCATTTCCATTTTAGAGAAGTGGTGAAAATGTTGCAGAGAGGTTAACTAACTTTTCCAAGCTCACACTGCTTCTGAGAGGCAGAACATGGCTTTGGGTCCTGGTGGTCCCCTAGCCATATTCTACGCTCCCTCACTTCTCTCAGTCTATGCTGCCTCAGATTCTCTTAAGGTTGTGGAACGTAAAGTTAGTCACACTGCGCTGACGACAACTGGGCATGCACTAGTTTTGAGGAAGTGGCACTGGTTTGTGTCATCTCTGTTCTTAGATTCTCGTAGCAGCTTGTCTTTAAGCCTGAGATTCACCTTATGCCTTTGTCTTTCCAACACTACCTGTTCAGTGGCCCAACAGTTTTCTCAGATTGTGTCAGAAAACTCACAAGAACAAGCAGGGGAGGCCAAGGTGGGGAGGTCAACAAGGCATGCAAGACACCTGTCCCTACCTATGAACCCAGACCTTAGGTAGATGCCTGGATTGTTTGTATTTGCTTATTTGCTTATTAGCGGCAGAAATGGACTCTGGTTAACTTAGGGGGGAAATGAAGAAAAGAAAAAAGTAAAAGAGAAAATATTGGAAGGATTCTGGGTGCGTTGATTTATCTGACCA
>NW_011495020.1:7248184-7272752 GCF_000754665.1 Bison bison bison
TGGGCCTCAGAAAGGACTGGCAACAAGGCAGCCTTGGAGATTTCAGTAGGAGAACTCAGGAATGGTCTTTCAGGGTGGTCCTAAGGAATATATTCGCTCCAAATATTCCTCATGCTTATGTCATTCCAGTAAAGGCTTTCTATTCTCAGCAAAGAGAATGTGGCTGGAATAGGTCCATCTGTAGGGAAAGTGCTTGGTCAGGCTGTGGACCTAGCACACAGGATGAGGGAGCGGAGGCCTCCAGGGAGGAAAGCAGGGAAGAAGGACAGGGGCTGGGTGGGCACCACAGCAGCTATCCACTCAATGCCCAGCACCCTCTTCGCTGGCCCCCAGCATCTCTGCATCCCAGGCCTGCTGAAGGCCTCAGCTACCCCTAGCCCCCATCCGTCTGTTTCTGCTCCAGCCTGTTGACCTGGTGCTGATCTGTCTGTCTCCCCTCTTGGAGATTTGGTGTTTGCACTCTGGCACGGCTGCCAATGGGTTTCCAGTGTCTTTGTAGGAGGGCCTCACACAGATTTTATTTCTAGTCCTGTGTTTGTGCCTGTTGATCATTACCAATTTTTATTCTGTAATTATTAATGTTTAAATGACATTTTCACTTCTGTCATCTCATTTAGTCTTCTCAAAACCCCTATGAAGTCGACAAAATAGATATATTTCCACCGTCTTGTAGATGCACAATCTAGCGTTTAGAGAGACGGGCCAGCTCAGTTGTCAAGTAATTAAGAAGCCAGTGATTGCACTAAAATGTAGGACTTCCAGTTTTGCAATTCTGAGTTGCTGCCCATTTCTCCTAGTGTTATGGGTTCCAGATTGCTATGCATGTCCCAAGAATAGCATCTTTGATTAATAAACATTCTCTTATTTTTGAAAAAGGAGAAAATAAACAAGAAAACGGTAGAAAGTGGAAGATAGTTTCCACTGCTGAACAATTTTTCATGGTCAGGCAGGAATGACACGTGTTCATGTCTGGGTGTTTGGAGTATCCAGCGTTTTGTTCATAAGACATTCCTTTTTTAAAATCCCTTGACAAAGAACAGTTACAATTCACTCAGCAGGCAAGCAGGACCCAGCTCTCACTGTGGCCGTTCTTCAGCTGACATGCACAGCTCCGTCGTATTTCCTTCGGCTGTCACAGGAGAGCCCCCTTGCCATCTGGACCTCTGTCAACACCCATTGAAGGACAAGCACAAATGACAAATAGGTTGTGATTATCAGTGTTGTCAAACCTCAGTCCCCATTGAGTCTGTTCACATGTGCTGATTTTCCAAAACTAGTTTAGCAGATACAGCAGGCTGTCTGGGAAGCCAGCAGCCTGGCTGCAATGGGTGTTCAATGATCTTTAATGCTACCTGGAGATTACCTCGGGGATTCCTCTAGTGCTAAGGTCTTGGGGCTGTGACCACCACTAGGCTACTTTTTAAATTAAGGTATTTAGGGAAACATCTGTGAATTTATTCATTCATTCAAAAGATATTTATTAAGGGCCAACTGTGTGCCAGACGTCGTCCTGGGGGTTGGAGGGAACAATTTAAATTCCCTGCTCTCGTTCAAAAATCGAGTGCTCATAAATGTGAATGTGTGTATGTGTTTACACAAACATACATGGAATGGATCTTTGACACCTTAAAGTAGGAGTCACAGACTTGAGTGATTTTAATCCAGGTATTAAGGTAAACCAGAGAGGCCTGGGGTGTGCTCTCAGCATAACAAAATACCTCAACATCAAGTGGCTTAAGACAAGGAGGATTTAATAGTAGAACTTGGTTTGGTCTCAGCTTGGTGTGTCTCCCTCTGGTTCATCCCCGTGGCTATGGTCAGTGGTGGCTCATTTGGGGCTGGATGGTCCAGCATGGCTTTCCTGTCTCGGGTATAGCCCTGGGTTACCAGCCAGTGTGCTGGGTTCACCTGCTCACGCGCCTTCTGGCAGGCCAGCTTGGTTTGTTCGCACGGTGGCCTCAGGGTTTTCAGCGAAGACGAGTCACCATGTTCGAGCACTGTTCAAGCTTCTGATTGTGCTTGCATTTGCTAGGGTCTCATGGAGTGAGTCACATGTGTGAGCCTGGAGACATGAGAGTTTAAGATGACAATGAAAGGGTGGGGTGCCATGAGGCCCTACATTGTGGCCATAATTGCAGCAGTCTACCTAGATACCATGCCACAGGCGAAGGGGAGCATGTGAACAGTTAGACAGCACGCCTTTCCAAACACCCAGCTCCATATTCTAGAGGGATTAGAGGCCCGGTGAAGGATCTGCTGCAACGTGGGAGACCCGGGTTTGATACCTCGATTGGGAAAATCCCCTGGAGAAGGACATGACAACCCACTCCAGTATTCTTGCCTGGAAAATCCCATGGATAGAGGAGTCTGGTGGGCTTCAGTCCATGGGGTTGCAAAGAGTCGGACATGACTTAGCAACTAACATTTTTCACTTTTCACAATTCGGATCCCTGGAATTGTAAAGAAAAGCCAGAAATCCAGATTTGCACATAAATCCTTTCCTAATGTAAATATTGTCAGTTAATGTAGAATGTTAAAATACGCTGTGACCAAGACAAAATACCTCTGTATTTGGGCTGAATTTGACTCAGGAACCCCCAGTCTGTGGACTCTGTCATTGGGGGTGGGACACCATAGTGTAAGGGGCTTTGTTTCTTAAATATTGGGAGTTTTCAAATAGCAAAACTATAGGAGAGGACAATCAGTTCTTATTTTTACCAACTAAGGATTTTTTAAAAAAATAATTGTCATCTATTAGTTTTGATTTTATAAAAGAGCTAAACACACAAAACTAGGAATGACATGAGCTCAAAATAAATGCACAGTTCTTATGACAATCTTACACAATGTTTCTAATTTTTAAATTCTAATTCTTATGATTTAATTCTTTATCATATATAATTTTGAAATCATCACATAGCTTAATTTTTTTAATCAAAAGGTACATTACTATATACTTTCCCCTTCTGATAGGTTATTAAACAATCATTTATTTTTATAAAAGATGATGTAAAATTAAGTAAACTATGATCTTCTCATTTTGTCATGAATCAGCAAAAGCTGTGTTTTTTGTGTGGGCTGGTGTCTGAACTACTGGTGTGGCTGATGGAGCAAGGGCTATGGAATTATGGATCTGAGTGTTAACCCCGGCTTTACTCTTTACTATTCATTACGTCTTTGAGCTCCAGTTTCCTCTTCTGTAAACTGGAAATAATAATAATACGTACTTATGGATTAGGATAATATGAACTGCCTTGCAATACTGGGCACATAATCGACACTTAATACATGGTAGCTATTGTCCACTTTCTGTTCAAGTAGTCAAGGGAGTTGGTACAGCAGATGGGTTGGCTGAATTACAGATGCAGAACCCATGGATACATAGGGTTGAGGTACATTCACTTCTGTGCAGTGTAGTGGTTGACCTCAAGCCTGAAGGCAGTGGTCAGTGCTAGCTGTGTCATTTCCTAGGAGCAAGTTCAGAGGGAAGCCAAGTGTAATTCTACAGTGGAGATAGCAAATACAGAATGTCTGGGGCCCTGTGCCACCACCTCAGCAGACAAGCTGAGTGATCACATTGCCATTTGCAGCTGGGACTCACTCTTGTTCAGAGTTCATCTCAAAAGCCATTTCCACTGAGTGGAGGCCCATTTTCTGGGCCTCGGTTTCCTCATCTATAAAATGAGCTTGACAGCACTTGTCACTTAGCATGGTCATAAGGATTAAATGCGACATCATAGGATGTCATCATCATGGAAAGAGCACAACTTGATGCTGGAGGTAAAGTAGACACTTAGCTTCTGAGCAATAAGCATCTGTTCAGCTTTGGCTCTGTCCAGGGGGCATTTTAGCAGTGAGGAGTGGTGGGGAGCAATGCATACAGCTTCCTGCTCAAACAAACTTACTGTCTAGAGGGAGAAACAGACACAGACAAGGAAACAAATAAGGGAATAAAAGATGCTGGATAGTAAAATGCTCTGAAAAGAATATGTCAAGGCAAGGGGACGGGAAGGAATTGGGTAGGAAGACCAGCCACAGCCTCCCAGAGAAGGAGATGGTTGAGCCAAGATCTAGTTGACAAGAAGGAGCCAGACATGGGAGGATGTGAAAGAGGCACTTTCTGAACAGAAGAATTGGCGAGTGCAAAGTCCCCATGGGCCAGCAGAGCCCAGGTGAGTGTGGGTGAGAGGCTAGTGTGGATTTAGAGAGGGCGGAAAGTAGAAGACCCTCAGGAGGCGGGTGGCACTTTGGAGGCTCAGGTACTATTACTTCTCTTTCTGTCCTTCCTCCCAAATCTGGCCTCAGGCTGGTACCTTGTTATCTCCTCTGCCTTACAATTCAGCTTGGGAATCTTAGCCTGGTACCAAAATCTGACCCCGTTCCCAGTGTCTTAGTGTTAAGGACTCAAGGCTCTTCCCCATCGCCCCCCACCCCGTACAACCAGATGCACAATTTATTCCCAGTTGCTAAGACTCATCTTTTGAGAAACCTGTCCTTCCTTGCTGTTGCTTGCTCCAGTCACTGCCTTGTGAAGGAAACACTGTCCCATGCTTCCAGGTTTACATGTAGGTTTTGCATATTCATAATTTCCTCTGAACACTTACACTCTTCTCTCATCTCTCCAGCTACACATAAGGTCCTTCAAACAGAACCATCACTCCTTCTCTTTCTTTGGTAACCCTCCATGACTACTACCTTGTTTAGCTACTGAGTGAATGAAAGCTCTCCTCTTGCTACTCAAGCTACAACAGGCATCACTGTTGACACCACCTTTCTATTTTATGTTCTTTATAGCATTCTCACTATCCAAGTTTGGCTGGTCTGTTCATCGGCTGCCTGCCCCAATGGAAATGTCGATGCCACAAGAGCAGGGCCTCACTGTGCTGCCCCAGGAGAAGCTCAGTGAATGAATGAATCTGCACTGAAGACTTGGCCTTTAGTGGGTGTGTTGGCCAAGTTAGCCTCATTGGTCAGGTGATCCTGACTTCATTGTGCAAAGGAGAAACTTGTTCTGGAAAGGCATCTTATGCCTTCTCCCTGACTCTACTTCTTGGAAATCAGACTCTGTGGGTCTGCCAAAGGCTTGTTGCTTTGGGTCAGTGGCAAAATTGTGCATGTCCTGTTATGTCCCTGTGGCCTCTTTCAGTACTTGATCTAGAGGTGAAAAGTTTGGGAGGGTTGGCAGCAGCTGCCCTGAGGTATACATGTTCCCTGAAACTGTGACTTCATTTGTTTAATTCATTTCAACCATCTCCTTTTTAATTGACCATTTACAATCCCCTGGGACTATAGTAATGACCTGTGGGGTTAAGAGAAAATAATGGTGTGTCAATGATGAACCTGCTCTCTGCGCCTTGACACCCACTTTGCCTCCCCTGCTAGCTCAGGGAAGATGTGGTTTATATTAGTGACCTGGAGAAAGTTCGTGCCCCCTGGGAAAAGTATGTCCATGAAATGGCAGAGTGATTAATGGTTTACTTGCAGCCCTGACATCCAGCCTGTCAGGACCCTTCAGTGGCCTTTGATGTAAAACACACTGAGAGGCCTTGGGCCGTCCTTATCTGCTCAGAGGAGAGAAATCAGAAATGAAGAATGGTGGGCTGAGGCTCTGAATGGGGGACTTTAGGGGTTTAGATGGTGAAAACAGACACCCGGGCACGGGGGTGGGCAGCCCTCAGCAGGGTGCTCTAGTGTCTTCTCTGGGTGCTCATTTTTTCCTTTTTTAAAATCTTGTGTCTTCTTCGTTGAGTACCCCCACATCAACTCAGATCCCTCAAGTCACACAGGGTAATGATTTCACAAATTACATAGGGGTGTTCCCAGGAGTAATGTCATGGATATTTGTACTTCTCAGGGTCCTTAGGTGGGTGGGCCGGTAATGGCTATGCCTTAATGTTGAACCATTAATGATCATTTAAAACTCGCTGGCCTGTGGAAGGAGCCATGTTTCTTTAAGAGAACAAAAGAACCCCAAATGATCCCCAGTTGCCCAGGACAGAGGACAGAGTCTGCAAACAGGCGGTCTACAAGCTGAAGCCAGCCCACAGCTGTATTTTGTTTGGCTGCAGAGAGCTGAAAAACTTTTTAATAGCTGCCAACATTTAACAATAAGATTTCAATTTCACATAACAATTTGGATTTCTGCTTTCTCTTGAAAGACTGGAGATCTGGAAAAACTGGGCTTGGGTTCCCTCACACCAAAAAGGGCTGCAGTTGAAGAGAGATTTCTCCCCTTTAACCTGAACAAGGTCTCTTTTCACTGATTCCCCTCAAATGGTGCTGTATGTTCATTGCCATTTATCACTGTGTTTGAACTGTTGTTTCATTTATTTCTAATCTACTTTATGCATATTTTGGGTGAGTTATTTAATCTATTTTCTTTGAAATCTCAGTGTTTTGATCAGTAAACTGAGGATACCAAAACCACCCTGAATGGTGATGTTTGCAAGAGATAGCGCCGATAAAGAGGTTAGCACAGTGCCTGGCCTATAGAACATGTTTAGCAGATGGTAGCGATTATCTTATTGTAGACATGAATTTAGGCCCTCCACTCAGTAGATTCTCTCCGGTGATTCCATCTTGGTTTTGAAGCTAAACTATTCAAATCAATGCTTTAGGAAAAGGTTCTGCCTTCATAAAGACACCCCCCCGCCCCTTCCTCTTCCCTGCACTGAGATCAATAATATTTCAAAGTAGCCTGGATTTTGGAGTTTTAAAGAATTCTTTGAGGATGCTGATTGCAAATACTCCACCTTCTGAGGTGAGAATTTAGGAAGCACCATGTGCCTTATCATTTCATCGTAAATTGGTGTTGAGCTAACCAGAAATGTATCTGGCTGAGAATGAATAGATACAAAAAGAAATAGTCCTTAAAAAAGGATGTTAGGATAGTCTCTCGGAGAAGGCAATGGCACCCCACTCCAGTACTCTTGCTTGGCAAATCCCATGGACAGAGGAGCCTGGTAGGCTGCAGTCCATGGGGTTGCTAGGAGTCGGACACGACTAAAACGACTTAGCAGCAGCAGCAGCAGCAGCAGCAGGATAGTCTCTAGCAGTTCTCTATCCTCCTGTGGAAAAAATGAGGCAAAGGAGAGCAGCAGTTGGTCTAATGAGTCACGACCCATAACGAGACACATGTGGCCTAAAGCACTTGACTCCTAGCAGGCATTCTGTTTGCCTTCCTTACTTTGTAATTCCTCCTGTGGTTCTTCCCAGGCCTGTTACCTACAGCGTAGCAATCTGGAAGCAATGGTGTTTAGTACAATTTGATGTATGGTTTCAAATATTTCTGTCTATAGCCATGAAACCTCACTTCAATGCAAGAGGGAGGTTGGCTCATTTGGAATCAGGTCCACACAAAGGAAATGACCAACTCTTGATTCTTTTGCCCACATTATTTCCTAACTAGAAAGAGGTCTGTGCTTTTGGATGTGTGCCTCTGAGATGTTGATTTCCATCATGGCTGCTGTGCTGTGCTTAAATTGGCATGAACCAGAATGCTTTTGGCTGCAAGTGACAGGCGGATAAAGGTATTTTGTTATTTCATTCATCAAGAAGTCAAGTGTGGGTTTAATTCTTTCCTACCAGCAGGGCTCGAGCTTTTGCAGATAGTTGAGCTATGTTTCCCAGTGGCACTCATGGGAGAGTCTTAGAATAAAATTCCAGGAATAGAAAAAAAAAATTGGTCTAGTACTAAAGCTCTGTTCTATGTCACACGTAAAATTCTACATTGAGGAACAGTTGATAATTCTTAGATGAAGTCTGTTAGGGCCTTATTTAAAGATTTGTTTCTGTTGCTTGTGAGAGAAGAAACGCCATGTTGGATTTTGTTGACAGCCATCAAAGGAGTAGAGTATCAGGCTTTCCTGGTGGTTCAGTGGTAAAGAATCTGCCTGTCAATGCAGGAGACATGGGTTCAGTCCCTGATCTGGGAAGATCCCATATGCTGTAAAGGAACTATGCCTGTGTGCCACAACTATTGAGCCTGTGCTCCAGAGCCCAGGAACCACAATTACTGAGCCAATGTGCTGCAACTGCTGAAGCCCAAGCGCCCTAGAGCCCACGCTCTGCAACAAGAAAAGCCACCGCAATGAAAAGCCTGCATACTGCAACCACAGAGTAGCCCCTAGCTTGCTGCAACTAGAGAAAAACCTGTGCAGCAATGAAGACCCAGCACAACCAAAAATAAACAAAATTTAAAAATTATAAGAAAAGGAGAAGAGTATCCACAAGCTTGTGTAATGTGGCAGACATCATCTGAAATTTCTGGCTGCAGTGGTAGTGAGATGGCAACTGGATAAGCAAGGAATGCTCTGTGTTGGGTGGTTCAGAGTGCTGGCATCTGGAGCAATAATAGCTGGTGCATGGTGAGGATATCTCCTGGGGGTGGGTTGCATCTTTTCGAAGAGAATTGAAGCCTCAAGCAGCTGACCAGCTCCTCACTCAGGACTTCTGCATAAACGGGGGGCTGTACTGGATGGGAGGCCACAGGAGGTCAAGCGCCTTTGAAAATCAGAGCAGAATTTCAGCATCTGGCAAGGCCAAGATTCATGTTCAGGACCTGCCAGGAAGATAGAGTGTGTAGAATATACCAGCCTCTCAGCTGAAAACCCCTGTCAGGGGAAAATAAGTTGTGATGTGGATGAAACTAGGGCCTCTCATGCAGAGTGGAGTAAGATGGAAAGAGAAAAACAAATATATCATATGTTAATGCATGTATATGGAATCTAGAAAAATACTACTGATGAATCTATTTGCAAGGCAGGAATAGAGACACAGATGTAGAGGATGGACTTATGGACACAGGGAGGGGGAAGGAGAGAGTGGGATGAATTGAGAGAGTATCACTGACATATATACTACCTTGTGTAAAATAGCTAGCTAGAAGGAAGCTGTCATGTAGCACAGGGAGTTCAGCTTGATGCTCATTGATGACCTGGAGAGGAAGAATGGGGGGTTTGGGAGGAAGGCTCAAGAGGGAGGGGATATATGTATACTTATGACTGATTCACATTGTTACACAGTAGAAATCAACACTTCATTGTAAAGCAATTATATTCCAATAAAAAATAAATATATTAAAATTACAAGAACTACAATAGAGCTTTCATAGAACACCACATTTATTGGCCTAGTGAAAGGTAGGGTGCACCCTCTTTGAAGGAACTTGCCATCACATGGAGCTTCTACACCCTTTAATATGCAATGTCCCTCCTTCATTCAGAAAAACTATTAGTCATGGCACAAGAGGGCATGACAAGAATAAAAATCAAGAAATAAAATAAATAATAGAAATAGTCCTACATTGGAGTAGCTAACTAGAAATTTAAAATAACTATGACTACTGTATTTTAAAAAATAGGGGAAAAGGTAGAGAAAATATACGATAAAAGAATTTCACCAGAGATTTGGAATTTGTAAGAAAGAATAAAATCAAATTCTAGGAGCAAAGAACAATACCTGGAATTAAGAACCTGTTAGATAGGCTTAATGTCAGTTTAGATAAAGTGAAATATGGGAACAGGGTGATTGAAAATAACCAAACAGAAGCACAGAGAGAAAAAAAAGAATGAGACTGCAGGAAAGATGATTGAGACATGTAGGGCATATGTGATTGGAGTACTAGGAAAAGAGGAGAGAGAAATAATTGGTCAGAGAAAGAATAAGACAAAAGAATATTTGAAGACATAATATTTAAAAACATTTCCCAAGCTGATGAAAGATATTGACCCATAGATTTGGGAAGTTTTTTGAATCTCAAGCAAAATAAATATGGAAAACAAAAACCCCACATACAGATGCATCGTAGTAAGATAGTTGAAAATTATAGACAAAGAGAAAAATCTCAGAAAGAGCTAGGAAAAAGTGCGTATTACCTTCAGAGGAGCAAAAATTACTCTAATAATTAACTTCAAGACAATGAAGATATTTTTAAAGGGCTGAAAGAAAAACTATCAACCCAGAATGTTATATCCAGACAAAATATTCTTCAAAAGTCAAGGGGAAAAGAGAAAAATGAGAGAATTCATTTGCCAACAAACCTCAATAAGAGAAATTCTAAAGAGAGTTCTTGTGACAAAATGAAAATAATTGCAGGAAACCCCCAAATTGTAATAAAATTGAAATAAAGGTGACAGAATTGCTGTTACACAAATGTATAACTGCAGATGGTGACTGCGGCCATGAATCAGAAGACGCTCACTCCTTAGAAGGAAAGTTATGACCAACCTAGACAGCATATTCAAAAGCAGAGACATTACTTTGTCAACAAAGGTCCATTTAGTCAAGGCTATAGTTTTTCCAGGGGTCATGTAAGGATGTGAGAGTTGGACTATAAAGAAAGCTGAGTGCAGAAGAATTGATGCTTTTGAACTGTGGTGTTGGAGAAGACTCTTGAGAGTCCCTTGGACTGCAAGGAGATCCAACCCGTCCATCCTAAAGGAGATCAGTCCTGGGTGTTCATTGGAAGGACTGATGTTGAAGCTGAAACTCCAATACTTTGGCCACCTGATGCGAAGAGCTGACTCATTGGAAAAGACCCTGATGCTGGGAAAGATTGAAGATGAAAGGAGAAGCAGACAACAGAGGATGAGATGGTCGGATGGCATCACTAACTTGATGGACATGGGTTTGGGTAGACTCAGGGAGTTGGTGATGGACAGGGAGGCCTGGCATGCTGCGGTTAATGGGGTCGCAAAGGGTTGGACATGACTGAGCGACTGAACTGAACTAAAATTTGTAATTTTAAATAAATTTTAAATAAATATTAACTCTATGCTACATATGATCATGGGGTTTCCCTTGTGGCTCAGTGGTAAAGAATCCACCTGCCAGGGCAGGAGATATGGGTTTGATCCTGAAGTTGAGAAGACCCCCCTAGAGAAGGGAAAGACTACTTCAGTATTCTTGCCTAGGAAAGCCCGTGGACAGAGGAGCCTGGCAGGCTACAGCCCATGGGGTCATGAGAGAGTCGGACATGATTTAATTACTGAACAACAACAATATATGATTATATATGATATTAATATGTATAGTATTAATCATATATATTTCTGTATATATAGAGAATTAAAGTTTAGGATAGCATTAATGCAAAAGTTGAAAATATTATAAATGTAGTTAAAGTTTTCTGAAGTTTTGGCATTGTATAGGAATTCATAAAAATAATAATTTAGATAATGGTAAGTTAAGGAAACATTTTGACATGTAAATTATTATTAAACCAGTTGTAAAATGTACATAGGAGAAAATGGAACAATAAAGATAAAAATTATGATTAATTATTAATCAAAAAAGCAGGAAAAGAGAAAAAAATATGGGTTACATATAAAATAAATGGTACTATGGTAAATAAAAATGCCAATATATCATTAACTACACTAATATAAGTGGGCTAAATGGTCCAACTAAATCAAATGACAAAGTTTTAGTCGTCAAATGGCAGGCAGTGATATTGGAGGTTGGCATATAGTGACCCAAGTCTTACAGTGACAAACACATTTGTTAAAACTGTGCCTGAGCTCTTGTGGCAGGAAGACCATGCTACCAATTCTTTAACTTCAAGGAAAATGTTTGGAAGACAGAATGTTAAAAGTGTGTGGTTGTTGTGACTGGATGTATTATTAGAAGAAAGAAATACGTTCAGACTAGGATTTGCTGATTTGAAATCATAAATAACAATGGATCTAAGGAGTCCAGATATTTGAATACTGAAAGATTAAAAAATCCATCTGCTTTTAGACTCCAAACACTAGGACATAAGATGGAGAAACCCTTTGAACTACATTGGTTTATTAAGATGCAGATTTATAGCAAAGATCAGATTATATGGCTTTTTAGATCCAAGCTGGATGGCCTGAAGTTGGTTGCCATTATGTTGAGAGAGGCATGAGAGCAAGAGAGCAAAGAAATGTATCAGACTATAGAATGAAATCTAAAAACTGATGTTTGCAACTTGTAGGAGGCAGAGAGATGGGAAACATTACTCTTTTTGAGGAAATTTTACCAAAGAAATATGAATAAAGAACCATGAAACTAGACTAAAAATGCCTTTTCCTGTTTAATGCATAAGATAACATTTGGACCTCACAATTTGAACCTGCAGGAATGTTTTCACGTCTGGGCAATCCCTAAAAGGGCATTCTTTCCAATGTCCACTTCAGATGTAGCCAAGGAGGCCATGGTGGACATGGAAGAATGTCCCATAGGGTGGAGCCATGAGTTATGGAAAAAAATAGACTTCTGTCTAATGTGCTTATAGCAAAATCAGGGTCTAATCAAGAAACCTGTTCTATCTTCAGGATAGAGATTTTTCTAATACCTGTCCAGCAAAATTCCATCATTGCTATGGCATAATTATGCTGAGTATTCCCCATGCTTTCTATTTGTGAATGGAAGTTTCATTGTGGTTATTCTATCTCCCTCCCCACTGTATAATGGTGTGTGTGTGTGAGAGACAGATGAGTTCATAGGTGATTGAATCATAAGGACCACATTTGGTCATGATCGATAGATAATAAGGGGGAGTCAGCATTCCTTTGGGGGTCCTGGACTTTGAAAATAATTGGATGGGACTTTGGATTGCCTCCCTTGGGGAGAAAAAGTGAAATGGATATTCAATGACTAAAGTGTTGGACAGACACTGAGAATGGTGTGTGTTCACCAAAACCTGTTTCCTCTACTTCTTGAGCCCACAGACAGACAGACCCGTTGTCCGTCTTCCCTTGTAGTTACATGGGGCCAAGTGCCCAAATTCTGTAGGTAGAAGTGCGTTGTGCCACTTCCAGTCCTGGCCCATAGACACTTCATAGTATCGCCTACTTTCTGTCTTTATCCATAGGCTGACTTGACAGCAATGCCCCGGGGGACTTTGGAAGATGTATTCTGATGGTGGAAACTCAATCAACCTTTGTCCCTGAATAACTGCATGGCACCTCCCTATACGCCCACCCTGAGCCACTGGTCTTTGTGAACTTCCACTGTATTAAGTCAAAGACATCTGGAGGTTATCTATTTTAGCAGCTACCAGTATTCCCTACAAGTCATCCCCTACATTCTTTGATACCCTTTAACTTGTATTAATACCCCGATGGTTACAGAGAGCAAAGAATGAGCTTTGGCAGCTGGGTAGCCAATAGTACAGAAAGAAGTAGATTACCTTGCTGCATTTGGACATCCCAGAGAATGGAAAAGTTAAAGCATATGGTCATGGCTCCAGACATTGAGTGGAGTTATTTTACAATCCTGTTTCTGAGCCACCCCCATGACCTTAAAACTCTTTCCACAATTCCGGTCACTGAAGCGGCAGCAGGGCCTGTGAGAGAGCCACCCCTTACTACCACTGAAAACCTTTATTCTGCTGCGGATGTGCTTACAACATGTCTCTCTTAGAGCAGTTTTCTGCAATGGGGTCAACATATTTTTCCACAGAGCGTAAATTCTGGAAATGTCTGACTAACTCTAGCATCATGTCTTAAGGGGGTAAAATAGTTTTGCTATCTGGCCCCAGGAATGTAGGCCTGCTAATTTCAAGTAATTCATCTCATAGGGGTGTTTTTGTGTGTTTGCATGTTTTCCTTGGTCAACTATACAGTCATCTCATTGCAGCCAGAAGCAATTTGTTTCTCTGAAACCGTCCAGCTTACATGTTTTGCTTTCCAACCAGGAAGGGCGTTGTGGGGAACAGTTCTGTCTGACACAGACTGATTCATGATTGCATTAGGGAAATAGTTTCTTGTCATCTTATTAGAATATGAATTTGGCTGCTGAGTGAGGCTTCGGTTCAGTTTGCACAAGAACAGAAGAGAATAAGGTTGCTTTTGAGTCTGTGTGTGATTCTGTGTGCCTGTCTTTTATTATGCAATGAGACAAAAAAAATAAATAAAGTGGATTCTCAGAGCCCTAGAACATGCATGATTTGTCATGAAAACGGGAAGCAGGTTTCTGGGAAGCCATGCTTAGGCCCAATTCAAGAGTTTTGAATCTGATGATTTATTTAAGAAGTCTGATGGGAGGAAGCCTGGCCCTAACTGGCTGAGGCCAGCATAAAAAGAGCTGACAGGAGGTTGTACTTCATTTTTGTCAATAAAAGGAAGCCTCCACTGCTTGCCTCACACCTTCTGAAAGCCTGAGGAAGATAATTTCAGAGACTGTGTCTTGGATTGTATTATACCATTCATCTGAGAGATTCCTCCCTGGGGAATGAGAATTTGAGATTCGGGGATCTGGTGATAGAATTTTACGGTTACGCATGGCAGCAAAGCTGAGTTGGATCCACTGACTGATCCTTTCCTTCATCATGTATTTATTAACAGTTGCCACAGTAGAGGTCCTAAGCCAGGACCTGGGGGTACAGTGGGGAGCAACACAAAAAGCTTTAGCCCCTTTGAAATTTACAGGCCAAAGTGGGAGACAGATCAGTGCAGAGACTCAATTATAGTGAAGCATAGGGAACGCTATGAAGTGGGTAGCAGAGCTGTGAAGGGATGCCAGAGAAGGGTCAGCCCATCCAGCTTTGTGGAAGGGCCGGCGAGGGCTTCTTGGAAGAAATGATGTCTAGACTGTGACACATGAGATGAGGGGAAAGCAGCTAGGTAAAGGACTGGGGTCAGGGTCAGGGAAACTGGGTGATTGAGTGGAATGGGCTGATGAGTTTTAAGAGAGGGGATCACAGAGACTGTATTGTGGGAACACAGTGCAAGTAACGAATGACTAGATTCTAACACGGGAGACAAGAAAAGTTGAAATCTGATTGAAGGCAGGAGTCGGATCTTGCTGAGCCTTGTGGAATATTTTTAAAAAGGCTGCCCTGTATTTCAAGAGAGATGAGATATATATTCTTTTTCAGATTCTTTTCCATTGCAGGTTATCACACACAAGGTATTGAAAATAGTTCCCTTTGCTACACAGTAGGTCCTTATTGTTTATTTTATATATAGTAGTGTTTATCTGTTAATCCCAAACTCCTAATTTCATGTGTGCATTTTTCATGTAAAACAGTATTATCCAGGGGACCTCAAGTTCTTAGGTTTTCAATCAGATAATATTGAAAAAATGGGCTTCCAGGTTAAACAATTCCAGGTAGCATGAGAAGAAGTTAAATTTCTTTACTAAGAAACTGAATATGTTAATGTGTCTTGTGACTCTGAGAAAGGAACACGATCTGCAACACTCTTTAAACTTTAAGATTCTCCTAGTGTGCCTGACTACAGAAACCTTTTTAGTTTTGGGTGGAGCATCGTAAAGCATAAGGCTGATTGTAAGCCATTTAGAAAAAAGACACCATGTCTCTGAGGCTGAGCACTGCCTCTGGGGTGGGGGGATCCCAGCCCCACTCCGGCCCCCTCCCCTGGCCTGGGCTTTGCATGTGTCTCTGTGACCAGGGCACCCAGTGGCTAACACAGTAACGACTATTGGATTCCTCTCTCCAGGAGAGACAATTTGTCGGTTTGCTAAAGTCTCCCGGGATTCATTCCGAGAGTGAAGGAACAGGACTCAGAAATGCCGTTCCTTTGTCAAAACAAACACAGGCGCCCCTGCGTCAGCAAACCCCACGGAGAGTAACTTGCTCAATATTTGAAATAGAGTTTAGAGGAGGATTTGGGGTCTTAAACTTGACATTGAGGAGAAAAAAAAAATCTTTGTTAAGAAAGAGCATATGTGACACAAGTGCTGGGCAGCTGAAAATCCTGGTTAATTTTGACACCTCCAGATTTTTAATTGAAAATAAGATATAGAAAACTCTCTCTTAAAAAAACTCACCTTTCAGACAAATAAAACCTGTCATAAAAGGCAAGAAGCTCCAGGGGACATCTGCCTAAGGACATGATGTTTTGAAAACAGCCAAAGTAGGAGAGAATTCAACATTTGTTGAAAATCTTAAAGGGCCACAACCCCATATCCAGAGGAGTTTCCTGAAATGTACTTTCTCAACATATTCTTACCAATACATATAATTTTCACCAGCTCTTTGTCTTTGGATCTTACAAATATCATTAGAAGGGTGACTCACATTAACTGAACGGATAAATTTATGATTTAAGAAAGATATTAATAGTAACAATACTCAAAGAATAGAAAGGCTCAGCGGTTTACATAATATCACCGCCCCGCCACCCCCAGTCTAGTATGAATCCTTGACCAGGTTTTCAAAAACTGTAAGAAAACCTGTTAAATGCAGGCAGGTTAAAGTAAAAAGATAAAGGCTGAATCTTATCAGGAAGAGAACTCTCCCTCCCTCTACCACAGCCAACTGTGTATCGCCCCAGTCACGCCAACTGGACTATCTGCCAAGTACTTTCCACAATAACTTTTATTAATTTCATAATCCTAAGAGGCTCATATTATTCCCAATTTGCTAGTGAATAAATTGAGTTCAGAGAACTTAGGAAACTCTCTGAAGTCCTCACAGTTGAGTGTTGAATTCATATTTTAACCCATATTCTTCAATGAATGCATGATCTCTGTTCAATGTTTTTGCTTCCAAAGCCAAAGTTGTCCCCCCTAAATACATTTAAATTGAAAGTCAAAAACAATAGATATGGGACAAGTAAGGAAACTACTACTGTTTTTAAATCAAATAGAATCCACGGATGGAAAGAAGTGGCACTGGAAATGAAATCATTTCTGCAAATGTGTTCATTTTATTCAGCATGCATTGATCTAACTCTGACCAGGCATAGGTTTAAGCACTCTGCAAATAAAGGTCCTCTTACTAGCCCTATGAAGTAGGTGTGATTACTACTACTACTAAGTCGCTTCAGTCGTGTCCAACTCTGTGCGACCCCATAGATGGCAGCCCACCAGGCTCCCCCGTCCCTGGGATTCTCCAGGCAAGAACACTGGAGTGGGTTGCCATTTCCTTCTCCAATGCATGAAAGTGAAAAATGAAAGTGAGGTCGCTCAGTCGTGTCCGACTCTTCGAGACCCCATGGACTGCAGCCCACCAGGCTCCCCTGTCCATGGGATTTTCCAGGCAAGAGTACTGGAGTGGGGTGCCATTGCCTTCTCTGAGGTGTGATTAGCATCTCCCTTTTACAGAAAAGAAACAGAGAGGTTAAGTAATTTGCCCAAGGTTCCCCAGCTCATAAGTTGCAGAGCAGAGTCCAGACCCAGGAAGGCAGGCTCCCAAGTCCGTGTTTTTAACCTCTCGGTTAGGTGCATCTTTGATGGACCACGCCAGGTCTCAGGAACAGCTGCATTAGAGTGCCGGGTCAGATGTTCGCCTTTACAGTGTGTCTACTTGCCTAACATAAGTTGCGCTTTAGGCCAAAGCAGATTTTCAAAGCTTTCCTGACTCCTGCTTTGTCAGGGAACAGGAGGCCTGGATGTCTATATCTGATGAGGATCTCGTAACCCCACACAACCTGACTGTGCTTTTCTCAGGGGTGGTCTATTTTCCGCAGCCACGGTGAATTAAAACCCCACCGGTTTCCCATTTGGGTGGGCAGTGGGTGGGAGGTTTGTATTGCCCAGAGGGTCAGAAGCATCTTATTGGCACAGAGTAATAAAGAGGATCACTTTGTGTTCTCCATGTTCTAGGAAAACCCAATTAAGAGTAACCCTTGCCACTGCTAACACACACACACTCGCACACACAGCTGAGTCCGGATCCATATGAACAAACATCTGTGCAGAGGCCTGACAGAGCAGTATTGTGCTTGGGCTAAGGGCTGGGAGCCCTCCCAGCAATCGTTTTACCAGAGTTAAACCTACAACTGGCCCTATAAATAATTACCACATTGAAAAATAAAGGGGTGTAATCATACAAGCACTTTTGAAAAGCAGCTTACTGATTGACAAAGTACTTCATGATGTTAAAACCTTCCCACTGAAGTCACTTTCCTCTATCTAGGTCAAGGCATAAACAAGCAATGTTTTTTTCCTCCCTGCTGAAAGACAAATTACACAAGCCATGACGCAAAAGATAGCACAAGATATAAATACAATTCTCTTTAAATTGTGACATAGACACTCACTTCAGCTCACCATTTTCTTTTATGCAAAATAATGGTAAAAAGTTCCTTTGACTTTTATTTTCCATTGGTCTTCTAACTTTAATAAAATTTCTGTTTGTTTCTTTTTCACATTTTCACTTCAGGAAGGTCTGAGACACAAGATTTAAATTGTCAAGTTTAATCAGTTTTTAAAAGACACATCAAGTATTGGTAGAAAAAGGTTTTCAAATAGCCTATTTAATCTAGGGAGTACTATGTAAAATATGTCTCCTTTGACCAGAAACTAACTGGTAGCAGATCTACGCAGCTCTGGATTTTTCCAGCCAAAGACACTGGAAAATTTCACCTTCTGGGCTGAACGTGCAAACCCATTCTGTTTTCAGAAAGTCAATTGCTGGAATGCCCTGGGCGTCTGGAAAGAAGAGTGCTTGCCTGCGAGGTATGTTGACGTTTTGCTGAAGAAGAGAATGACCGCAATGCTGAGAATCATGACTGACCCTCAGCATTTCCAGATGTGGAACCAAGTGTCAGCATAAATTTCCCCAGATTCGTTTCAGGTCCAGGCTTGGTTCCCAGTGCTGCCCGGAACACACAGGCAGAAGGCACCGAGGTAGGGACTCTTAAGCCCTGTGTCCACCCAGCATATATCTTATGTGTAAACCAGCTCTACAGAGACAAAGCAGAGACACAATGTTGGCTGTAGGTAAGATCTTCCAAATCTCCCATACCAGAGAAAGAAATTCCAAGAAAGCAAGGAGCATGGGGAACCAAGAGAGAGTCCATCCTTTGCTTACGTATCTTAAGCTTTGTTTCAAGACAAAGATATTTAACTCTCTTCCCTTGACATTTCTGTTCCTACACATTCCCATGTGTATATATGGCTATATAATCTTTACAATCATAATTTAAATTATTGATAATATTCCTTTGGGTAGCTATCTTGTAACTTAATTCATCATTTTTCTGCTCTTGAAAATTGGGCACCTTCTGATCATTTAATGAAGTAAATACTCTTAATTAGTATTTCCATGGATATCATTACCCTCAAACCATTTTGTGATGTTTCCTATTTTCAGAGTGCTTCTTTCAATGGAATTTACATGGGTCATCGGTATACATATCCTTTTAGCTCTTTAGTCACACTGTTGCTTGGAAATCCATTAACAAGCAAGTCAAAAAATAAATCTGGGAAAATGTTTAATAAAATCTGAAGGTAAATAAATCTGTTGTGAGATCTATGTAAGCCTCTAAAAATCAAAATAATTTTTTAAATGCAAAAATGGAAAAAATAGACAAAAGTTCCCACAATCTTAACCATCCTAATTAATAATTACACAACCACATATACCAGAATGACACTGTTGTGTTATTTTTGTCGAGCCCTTTTGCATTTGCAGAGACAAAACAGCATAGCAAACATATATTAAAACATTAAATAAAATGCTTTCTCTGTGCCAGGAATTTTTGTATAAGAGTTTTATGTGATAGTAACTTATTTAACCCTTGGGGGAGAAAAACCTATGAGGAAGCCATTACTGTTTTTCCTAATTTACAAATGAGGAAATGAGCTTCAGAGAGATTAAGTAAGCTACCCATGGTCACAGCTGGTAAGTGACAGGGCTGGGACATGAACCTAGCCAGCTTAGCTCAGTGATCTCTGCTTTTAACCACTATACTTACTGACTTTCTAGAATGCACATATAAGTCTGTATTTGGCTCTCTTCAGTAATGTTACATCATGTATATACTTCCATATGTATATGTGGTTATATAGATTTTATAACAATCATTTTAATTCTTGCATAACACCACCATAAAATTTTCCATAATAATTCAATGCACCCACTACTGAAAATTGAGTTTCTCTAATTGTTCAGTTATTAATGATCTATGATAAATTATTCCATGAATATGATTGTTCAATCCATTTTCAGAATTTTGTTGGCATAGATTCCCATAAATGGTACTTCTAGATCAAAGAGTAAACATTTAATGACTCGATACATATTTCAAGAATGATTTCCAAAAGAGTCATTCCAATTTACATCACTAACATTACCGTATGAGAACACTAGATTCTTTGAAACCTAGCCAGGATTGGATATTTGTAATAGTTGTATTTTGTAAAATTCATTATTTTCAGATGTATGGCTTTGGCAAATGTCTGTAATCGTGTACCTACTACCTCAGTCAAGATATAAAATATTTTCTTCACCCTCACCCCCAAAATTCTCTTTGTAGACGATCTTCTCCCCAGATCGCCAGTCCCTGGCTTTCTCTAATGTGTCTTCTGTCCCTACAGTTTTTCTTCTTCCAGAGTGTCGTGTATATGGAATCATAAAGTTTGTATGGTTCCTTGGTGTGGTTTCTGTCACAGCATAATGATATTTGAGATTTTGCCATATTATTGCATATAGCAGCGACTGTTCCTTCTTCTAGCAGCATGGTATTCTTCTGTACGAATGCACCGCCATTTGTTTATCCATTAGCCAGTTGGGCTGTTTCCTCTTTGGACAATTATGAATCAAGTGGCTATAAATATTTGCAAACAACTTTTTAAAATCTTCTTTGAGGAATTTTTGTCCAAGTCATTTTCTTTACCAGTATCTTTGGTTTTTGTTATCTACTTATTTCAGCTCTGGGTTGAAATTTTTTCTCTTTTTCAGCCATTCCATGTTTGTTTATCCTGGCCTTTAAAGTTATTTTTCACCTTTAGTTCTAAAATGTGGTGAAATCAATCAGTCTCTTCCCTTGTTAATTATTCTGTTACGTCTGTGCTTAGAATCTTACTTTGTCTTCTATACTTAGTAAATTACACCTATGTTTAGAATTTTGAAAAATATTACGTTTCCGTCATTGGTAGTTGGTTGGAATTTTTATATTGAATTTCTACTCACTTGGAATTGATTTTGATTCATGGGATAATAACTTTAATGTTTAGCTATTCTATGATACTATTTGTATTGATAAATATCCTACCACAGAAGTCCACAATGACAGTAGGTAAAGCCTGTGAAAAAGACATTTTCAACCCCTTGTGTTCTTACAGGCTTCAAAACGATGGAATTAGTAAAAAACATATCCACTCTTGACTAGCTTTTAGAGGAGTTAAAAATCAAATGATGTATTCATCAGGGTTTTCCAGAGAAAGAGAACCAATAGGAGATGTGTGTGTGTGTGTGTGTGTGCATGTGTGCTGTTTATTATAAGAAATTTGTTCACATAACTAGGAGGCTGTGAAGTCTTAAGGTCTGCTGTCTGAAAGTTGGAGACCCGGGAAAACTGGTGCCATAGTTGTAGCCTGGGCCCAAAGCCTTGAGAACCAGGTGGAAGCCCCAGTCCCAGAGCAGATGACCAGTGCCTCAGCTCTAGGAATCAGGCAGAGAGCACATCCTCCCTTCCTCCACCTTTTTGTTCTGCTAGTTCTAGGCTCTTAAAGGATTGGTTGGTGCCTGCCCACACTGGGGAGGGCCATCCACTTTACCTGGTCTACTGATTCAAATATTAATCTCATCTGGAAAGCTCTCACAAACATACCCAGAAACAATATTTAACCAAATACCTGGGTGCTCCCAGGACCCAGTCAAGTTGACATGTAAAACCAACCATCACAGATGTCTAGTTAAGTGGCAGGATAATTCAGGTTAAATATTTCTGTTCCTGTCAGTAGCTACAGTTGCTGTAGTCCTAGAACGTATATGAATGGAAGGTATTTGACAGCTTTGATTTCTTGTCAGATTAGGGCAATGGGAAGTGAGATAGGCCCACCATCAGAAAGGAGAGATCTAAGTGTGGGTGGGTGGAGGAGACTAGGAAGCTTTCAGAGAGGAGGTGGGTTACTTGAGGGGAAAAAAAAAGAGAGAGATTGAAGCTCTCAGGCGTCATTCAGTAATTGAATGTTGTCTGTGGAATCCACTGGCCATCAATCTTGATGAGCTGCCCTCGCCAAAGGGGTCAAGCTTAAGCTCCCCCACCAGAGCTCTTCATCTGCTCTCTGGGTAGGATGCTGGGCAGCCATGGTTGCTGCTCCTGCCTGCCCATCCATTCCCTCCTACTTGTGGTAGAAGAATCTAATCCTGGGGAGGCTGGATTGTATCAGCATCTCATGTCTGAAATGAATAATCCATGGCTGTCAGACTCCCACAAGAAGTCTGATAATAGATTTAGGAAAATATGGGAATATACTCACCCTTACACGTTTGTAAAGATGGTTGCCTCACTTTAACAGGCAGATAATTCGAGGCAAAAAATATCCAGACTTGGAATATAGAGACTTGCTATTTACTTGCTGTGTGACTTGGGCATGTTGCCTATCCTCTCTGAGTCTTGGTTTTTGCTAAGGTAAAAAAGGAATTCAGTTCTCTAGAAACAAGTTCTGTGAAGTTTTCTGTCCAGGCCCTTGAGATCAGTAGCTGTGAGCCTATTATTGGTTTACTTAGCTTTACAAACTCACAATAGATGTGTCCATCGCACTGAGGTAAGTTGATTCATTTTCTAAAGAAATAGAGCAATTCACCATTTGAGTGAAACTGCTGGTAGTTCCTCTGGTTAATCCAATGGATTTTCCCTTGATTATTAATTAATTAATATAGGTAGGTTGTTGTTGTTGTTGTCGTTTAGTCACTAAGTCATTTCCATTTCTTTGTGGCCCATGAAATGTAGCCCGCCAGGCTTCTCTGTCCATGGGATTTCCCAGGCAAGAATACTGGAGTGGGTTGCCATTTCCTTCTCCAGGGGATCTTCCTGACTGAACCCACATCTTCTGCATTGGCAGGAGGATTCTTGACCACTGAGCCACTCACTCCCCTATTCAGGGGAGCCTAGATAGATACATAAAAAGAAAGAAATATTTAGCCAGTAGCCTTATTTAAAATGATAAACTATGTTGGTCAGCTAGGCAATCCTCTTCCTCCCCTGAGTAATTCTCAAAGAGGCACCACTAGACATAAGCCTCCCCCAGTGGGTCTCCCACATTTATTACCTTTGGGATAAATTTCTTGGCCATCTTCTAGGAAAACAGGAAAGGTGCCTCCAAAAGTCAGATTTGAGATTTGCATCTGTGCTTTACTTCTAGCCCTCTTCAAAGCTATTGCCATGACAACCAGCATCACTCTGGGTATCTTGTCCAGAGTATACTGACATCTAATCCAGTGTGACAGAGCATAGGACCACAGCCTTCAAATTTAGTACTGAGACTCAGTGAAAGGATGAGCCTCTGGACAGCCTGGACTAGACAGGGAGGGACCAGAAAGGAAGACCACGGCGGCTTAGGTGTGTTGACTGTAGCTGGCAAATTTGTGAGCCTGCGTGAAAACGCCTTTGAAGATGCCCCCAGTGAGCTGAGGGGACTCTGAAGGGGGTGAGGACTGTTGTCTTGAAAACAAACAAATGGGAATTCTAATTTGGCTTTAATCTTAGTGTGATCACACGGGAGTTCACAAGTTGCTGAAGCCGTAATGCGGCCTCTTTTCAATTTCCTCCCAACTAGCAGGCTCAACCCACTCCAGTATTCTTGCCTGGAGAATCCCAGGGACAGAGGAGCCTGGTGGGCTGCCATCTCTGGGGTCGCACAGAGTTGGACACGACTGAAGCAACGCAGCAGCAGCAGCAGCAGTAGGCTCCAACTTTGCCCCTGGGGTCAGGGTGCTCTTATGCCTCTTACACATCATCATCACTCTACTTCCACTCTCTGGGCCAGAGTCAGCTTTTTCTCTCAGCATCTTAGGTCCCTTGAGAAAAATATTCCCTCAATCTGGGCTCCATGCCAGCAACTGGTCAAAACTGCCCTCCTCACAGCATTTTATCCAGTAATCTAGTTTATGTCCACTGGCATCTGTACCTGGAGGCATTTTCATTTTTAATGTAGTTTTAAAAATCAAGGATATACTGCACAGGATTTAAAGAATCAAATGTATCTACAAAGTTTCCCCAAAACATAGCAGCCTCTCCCCATCCATATACCATGTCTCCAAAGCCCTTTCAACTCCTTTGGCCTTTCTTGTGGTTCAAGTACAATTCTTGATTTTTCAGTGTTAAGCATCATCTATTGACTTTCAACTATGGAAGATGAGGATTTATTTTTCTTTCCCATCCCCACCTACCTCTGCCACACAGAGACTTTTTTGGCTCCGTGTACTGTAATTTTGGTTAGACTGATGTGTAGTACTTGATGACTTTGTAAACTTCATACCTGAGTCACGTATGATTATCTTCCAGCACAAACATTTGTTGTCCTAAAGTTAATAACAGTTTTGGTTTTACATGAGCTTAGTTTCCTGTGCAGTTGTCGTTACCATATTCCTAAACCGTCCCCCAATTGTTTCACTCTTTCAATGTCTTCACATATATTAGAGAGTCTATTAATTTTATATGCTGTGAAACGGTCCCTCCTGGAGTCTGCCCTGTGGGCCTCATCACAGTTGTCATCTTGGGATTGCCCTTCCTCATTTTCCTGAAGTTTTTCTTCACTTCTTCTTTTCACTGGGTCTCCTATTTTCTGCATTCTATGTCTGTCTCTTCCTGGGTGTACTTTCTTGTTCTGGTGAACCATCTCTGAGAAAAAATGAAACGGAGGTAGACTTTTGGAGATCTTGGAGTCTAAAAATCCAAAATCC
>NW_011495020.1:7272852-7299978 GCF_000754665.1 Bison bison bison
TTTAATTTTCTTTTCCCCTTCATTTATCTTGGGTAGGGCTTGCCAGGTGGCTCAGTGGTAAAGAATCCACCTGCCAATGCAGGAAACTCAGGAGCCATGGGTTTGATTCCTGGGTCTGGTAGATCCCCTGGAGGAGGAACTGGCAATCCTCTCCAGTATTCTTGCCTGTAATATTCCATGGTCAGAGGAGCCTGTTGAGTCACAGTCCATGAGGTCACGAAGAGCTGGACTCGACTGAGCACACATGCACTCGTGCACTTAACATCGTTCCATGTTGGAAATCATTTTCCTTCAGAATTTTTAAGGAACCTCTCCCTTGTCTTTCAGACTCCAAGTTTGAGAAAGCCAATGCCATTCTGCTTCTTGAGACTTCGGATAATCCTACTTTTTATCTCTGGAAGCTTTTAGAATCCTCTTTGTTTCCTATCACCTTCCGTTGGGTTTCCTGGAAACTGAGAGCGAGACAGGAGTTTGAGTGCATGTGGCTAATTGAGGGATTCATCTCAGGAGATGGTACATGAGGGAAGGAGGATGGGTCTGGGGAAAAGAGCTAAGGATGTGGTTTTGGCTGGAAGCTAGCTTTGGCCAGTACCCAGCACTGCTCTGGTGCACAACTTGTACAAACATTGGTTCCTTTTTGGGGGCAAGGCTCTAGACCTTTCTCATCAGTCATTGGTGTGAACTCTTCTATGCAGAAGCTGGAGTGGTGGACAGATCCTTCCAGGAGACACAGCTGCCCCAGAGAAAGGGGCTATGAGCCCCGAGAGGGAAGCAGTTGAATGTGCTGGGCAGGTACAGGAGATCTGGACAAAGAACCTACAGTGTCTTCTAAACACGTGCTCTGAAGCTTGCAGTGATTCTCTTTCACTCTGGAAACTCATATATTTCAGTTCTGAGAACTTTCCTCCCGTCATTTTGTTGATAACATCATCTTCTCTGGAATTCCTTTTATTCAGATATTGGAGATTCTGGAAAGGTTCTCTGACTTATTCTCTGTTCTCTCCTGTTTTCCTTCTTTTTAAAATTTTGTTCCCTCTTTTTCTCCCTTTCTTTTGAGTTTTAAAATCTCTTCTATCTTGTTTTTAATTTCTGAGACCTCTTCTTTGTTCTGAGTATTCTTCATTTAATCTCCCACTTCTATTTCATGCTGCAATATCTTCTTTTCCTAAAGATAGTAATTATAGTTTTTTTTTGTTCTTTTCAGCTTTTCTCTGCCTCCAAGTTATTTTCCTCTGTGTATTGGTTTTGTCCCTAATATTTTATAATTGAGAATTTCCCCTAATATGTCTGGCTTGGACATACACTCATATTTAAAAGCAGGACACTCTAAAGCTGACTGGAAATTCTGAGTCAGTGGGGTTATCAACTCTGAGCTTCATGGTAGGGTGAGCCAGATGAGTAATTTTCTCAGTTCAGTTCAGTGGCTTAGTCATGTCCAACTCTTTGCGACCCCATGAACCGCAGCACGCCAGGCCTCCCTGTCCATCACCAACTCCCGGAGTTCACCCAAATCCATGTCCATTGAGTCGGTGACGCCATCTAACTATCTCATCTTCTGTCGTCTCCTTCTCCTCCTGCGTCAATCTTTCCCAGCATCAGGGTCTTTTCAAATGAGTCAGCTCTTCGCATCAGGTGGCCAAAGTATTGGAGTTTCAGTTTCAACATCAGTCCTTCCAATGAACACCCAGGACTGATCTCCTTTAGGATGGACTGGTTGGATCTCCTTGCAGTCCAAGGGACTCTCAAGAGTCTTCTCCAACACCACAGTTCAACAGCATCAATTCTTCGGCGCTCAGCTTTCTTCACAGTCCAACTCTCACATCCATACATGACCACAGGAAAAACCATAGCCTTGACTAGATGGACCATTGTTGGCAAAGTAATGTCTCTGCTTTTTAATATGATGTCTAGGATAGTCATAACTTTCCTTCCAAAGAGTAAACAACTTTTAGTTTCATGGCTGCAATCACCATCTGCAGTGCTTTTGGAGCCCAGAAAATAAAGTCAGCCACTGTTTCCACTGTTTCCACATTTATTCCCCATGAAGTGATGGGACTGGATGCCATGATCTTAGTTTTCTGAATGTTGAGCTTTAAGCCAACTTTTTCACTCTCCTCTTTCACTTTCATCAAGAGGCTCTTTAGTTCCTCTTCACTTTCTGCATAAGGGTGGTGTCATCTGCATATCTGAAGTTATTGATATTTCTCCCGGCAATCTTGATTCCAGCTTGAGCTTCCTCTAACCCAGCATTTCTCATGATGTACTCTGCATATAAGTTAAATAAGCAGGGTGACAATATACAGCCTTGATGTACTCCTTTTCCTATTTGGAACCAGTCTGTTGTTCCATGTCCAGTTCTAACTGTTGCTTCTTGACCTGCATACAGGTTTCTCAGGAGGCAGGTTAGGTGGTCTGGTATTCCCATCTCTTTCAGAATTTTTCACAGTTTATTGTGATCCACACACACAAAGGCGTTGGCATAGTCAATAAAGCAGAAATAGATGTCTTTCTGGAACTCTCTTGCTTTTTTGATGATCCAGCAGATGTTGGCAATTTGATCTCTGGTTCCTCTGCCTTTTATAAAATCAGCTTGAACATCTGGAAATTCACAGTTCACATATTGCTGAAGCCTGGCTTGGAGAATTTTGAGCATTACTTTACTAGCATGTGAGATGAGTGCAATTGTGTGGTAGTTTGAGCATTCTTTGGCATTGCCTGTCTTTGGGATTGGAATGAAAACTGACCTTTTTCAGTCCTGTGGCCACTGCTGAGTTTTCCAAATTTGCTGGCATATTGAGTGCAGCACTTTCACAGTGTCATCTTCCAGGATTTGGAATAGCTGAACTGGAATTCCATCACCTGCACTAGCTTTGTTCATAGTGATGCTTCCTAAGGCCCACTTGACTTCTCATTCCAGGATATCTGGCTCTAGGTGAGTGATCACACCATTGTGATTATCTGGATTGTGAAGATCTTTTTTGTATAGTTCTGTGTATTCTTGCCACCTCTTCTTAATATCTTCTGCTTCTGTTAGGTCCATACCATTTCTGTCCTTTATTGAGCCCATCTTTGCATGAAATGTTCCCTTGGTATCTCTAATTTTCTTGAAGTGATCTCTAGTCTTTCCCATTCTATTGTTTTCCTCTATTTCTTTGCATTGATGGCTGAGGAAGGCTTTCTTATATCTCCTTGCTATTCTTTGGAACTCTGCATTCAAAGGGGTATATCTTTCCTTTTCTCCTTTGCTTTTCGCTTCCCTTCTTTTCACAGCTATTTGTAAGGCTTCTTCAGACAGCCATTTTGGTTTTTTTTGCATTTCTTTTTCTTGGGGATGGTCTTGATTCCTGTCTCCTGTACAATGTCACAAACCTCCATCCATAATACTTCAGGCACTCTGTCTATCAGGTCTAGTCCCTTAAATCTATTTCTCACTTCCACTGTATAATTGTTAGGGATTCGATTTAGGTCATACCTGAATGGTCTAGTGGTTTTCTCCACTTTCAGTCCATATTTGGCAATAAGGAGTTCATGATCCAAGCCACAGTCAGCTCCTGGTCTTGTTTTTGCTGACTGTATAGGGCTTCTCCATCTTTGGCTGCAAAGAATATAATCAGTCTGATTTCGGTGTCGACCATCTGGTGATGTCCATGTATGGAGTCTTCTCTTGTTGGAAGAGGGTGTTTGCTATAGTGCGTTCTCTTGGCAGAACTCTATTAGTCTTTGCCCTGCTTCATTCCGTACTCCAAGGCCAACTTTGCCTTTTACTCCAGGTAGCTCTTGACTTCCTACTTTTGCATTCCAGTCCCCTGTAATGAAAAGGACATCTTTTTTGGGTGTTAGTTCTAGAAGGTCTTGTAGGTCTTCATAGAACTGTTCAACTTCAGCTTCTTCAGCATTACTGGTCGGGGCATAGACTTGGATTACTGTAGTATTGAATGGTTTGCCTCAGAAAAGAACAGAGATCATTCTGTCATTTTTGAGATTGCATCCAAGTACTGCATTTTGGACTCTTTTGTTGACCATGATGGCTACTCCATTTCTTCTAAGGGATTCCTGCCCACAGTAGTAGATATGGTGGTCATCTGAGTTAAATTCACCCATTCCAGTCCATTTTAGTTTGCTGATTCCTAGAATGTTGATGTTCACTCTTGTCATCTCCTGTTTGACCACTTCCAATTTGCCTTGATTCATGGACCTAACATTCCAGGTTCCTATGCAATATTGCTGTTTACATCATCGAACCTGCTTCCATCACCAGTTCCATTCACAACTGGATGTCATTTTTGCTTTGGCTCCATCCCCTCATTCTTTCTGGAGTTATTTCTCTACTAATCTCCAGTAGCATGTTGGGCACCTACCGACCTGGGGAGTTCATCTTTCAGTGTCCTATCATTTTGCCTGTTCATACTGTTCATGAGGTTCTCAAGGCAAGAATACTGAAGTGGTTTGCCATTCCCTTCTCCAGTGGACCACATTCTGTCAGACCTCTCCACCATGACATGGCCGTCCAGGGTTGACCCACAATGGCCTGGCTTAGTTTCATTGAGTTAGACAAGGCTGTGGTTCGTGTGATCAGATTGGCTAGTTGTCTGTGATTGTAGTTTCAGTCTATCTGCCCTCTGATTCCCTCTTTCAGTGCCTACCATCATTTTCTAGTGAACCCTCATTATCTTTAGGTCTTTTCCTGTGAGTCGATCAGATTCCAGAGAGAAGGCTGTGTTAATGGAAGATATAAACCTGATTTCCAGTGCTTTGAGAGCCAAGTAGGGTGAGATGAATGTTTGAGTTTCAACATTAAGTAAATATTCATTTAATCTCTCTGCTTTTTTTTCTTTTTTAAAAATTAATTTAATTGGAGGCTAATTACTTTACAATATTGTAGTGGTTTTTGCCATACATTGACATGAATCAGCCATGGGTGTACATGTGTTCCCCAACCTGAACCTCCATTCCACCTCCCTCCCCGTCCTATCCCTCAGGGTCATCCCAGTGCACTGGCCCTGAGTGCCCTGTCTCACGCATTGAACCTGGACTGGCAATCTATTTCACATATGGTAATATACATGTTTCAATGCTATTCTCTCAAATTATCCCACCCTCGCCTTCTCCAACAGAGTCCAAAAGTCTGTTCTTTACATCTGTGTCTCCTTTGCTATCTTACATATAGGGTCATTGTTTCCACCTTTCTAAATTCCATATATGTGCATTAATATACTGTATTGGTATTTTTCTTTCTGACTTACTTCACTCTGTATAATAGGCTCCAGTTTCATCCACCTCTTTAGAACTGATTAAAATGCATTCTTTTTAATAGCTGAGTAATATTCCATTGTGTATATCTTATCCGTTCATCTGCTGATGGACATCTAGGTTGCTTCCATGTCCTAGCTATTGTAAACAGTGCTGCAATGAACGTTGGGGTACACATGTCTCTTTCAATTCTGGTTTCCTCAGTGTGTATGCCCAGCAGTGGGATTGCTGGGTCATATGGCAGTTCTATTTCCAGTTTTTTAAGGAATCTCCACACTGTTCTCCATAGTGGCTGTACTAGTTTGCATTCCCACCAACAGTGTAAGAGGGTTCCTTTTTATCCACACCCTCTCCAGTGTTTATTGTTTGTAGACTTTTGGATAGCAGCCATTCTGACTGGTGTGAAATGGTACCTCATAGTGGTTTTGATTTGCATTTCTCTGATAATGAGGGATGTTGAGCATCTTTTCATGTGTTTGTTAGCCATCTGTATGTCTTCTCTGGAGAAATGTCTGTTTAGTTCTTTGGCCCATTTTTTGATTGGGTCATTAATTTTTCTGGAATTGAGCTCCATGAGCTGCTTGTATATTTTTGAGATTAATTCTTTGTCAGTTGCTTCATTTGTTATTATTTTCTCCCATTCTGAAGGCTGTCTTTTCACCTTGCTTATAGTTTCCTTTGTTGTGCAGAAGCTTTTAATTTTAATTAGGTCTCATTTATTTATTTTTGCTTTTATTTCCATTACTCTGGGAGGTGGGTCATAGAGGATCCTGCTGTGATTTATGTCAGAGAGTGTTTTGCCTATGTTTTCCTCTAGGTGTTTTATAGTTTCTGGTCTTACATTTAGATCTTTAATCCATTTTGAGTTTATTTTTGTGTACGGTGTTAGAAAGTGTTCTAGTTTCATTCTTTTACAAGTGGTTGGCCAGTTTTCCCAGCACCACTTGTTAAAGAGATTGTCTTTTCTCCATTGTATATTCTTGCCTCCTTTGTCAAAGATAAGATGTCCATAGGTGCATGGATTTATCTCTGGGCTTTCTATTTGTTTCGTTGATCTATATTTCTGTCTTTGTGCCAGTACCATACTGTCTTGATGACTGTAGCTTTGTAGTATAGCCTGAAGTCAGGCAGTGATTCCTCCAGTTACATTCTTATTTCTCAAGATTGATTTGGCTATTTGAGGGTTTTGTATTTCCCTAAAAATTGTGAAATTATTTGTTTTAGTTCTCTGAAAAATACCGTTGGTAGCTTGATAGAGATTGCACGGAATCTATAGATTGCTTTGGGTAGTATACTCATTTTCTAATCCATGAACATGGTATACTTCTCCATCTATTTGTGTCATCTTTCTTTCATCAGTGTTTTATGGTTTTCTATATATAGGTCTTTTTTTTTTATTTAGGTAGATTTATTCCTAAGTATTTTATTCTTTTCATCTCAATGGTGAATGGAATTGTTTCCTTAATTTCTCTTTCTGTTTTCTCATTATTAGTGTATAGGAATGTGAGGGATTTCTGTGTGTTAATTTTATATCCTGCAACTTTACTGTATTCACTGATTCGTTCTAGTAATTTTCTGGTGGTGTCTTTAGGGTTTTCTATGTAGAGGATCAAGTCATCTGCAAACAGTGAGAGTTTTACTTCTTCTTTTCCAGTCTTGATTCCTTTTATTTCTTTTTCCTCTCTGATTACTGTGGCTAAAACTTCCAAAACTATGTTGAATAGTAGTGGTGAGAGTGGGCATCCTTGCCTTGTTCCTGACTTTAGGGGAAATGCTTTCAATTTTTCACCATTGAGGTCATTCTGCTTTTATTATATCATCTTCACCCTCAGCTATGACTGGTGTCCTCCAGTCCATAAACCATGATTTATCTTTTCCAAAGACCAGTCCTCTTTCTTCTTCTCACTTTGGTAGAGCCTGTCACCTGGCTCCATAAGAGAGAAGGGATATGAAGGGTATAAGCTCTTCTTAAACAGATTTTCATTCAATACTGTTAGCCTCACCTCTTCCCCAAATTCTACAAGTGCCTCCAATTCCTCAGACTTTTGTGAGTTCTTCACTATAAATTGTGTCTCCATTTCCCTCACTTAAGATTTATCTTTCTTGAGATGATCAGTAACTATGCAGACATCTGCTTTCCAATTTCCAAAATTTCATTGCTATTGTATCCTCTCTGGAATTCTTTATTTTTATGTGTTTATGCCTTTTTTTTTTATCCTTTTATTGTTATTTGAGAGAAATTTCAGGAGGGACTAGATATTAAGGCATGGATTCAATCCAACATCTTCAGTTGAAAATTCCCCATAAAATCTTGTAATATTTCTGTCAAGGGAAAGAAATTTTCCCTGAAATTTCTCTCAGCTCCTTATTATTTATTTTAATTGTGTTGAGCTTGCTTTCTTCGTGGATAAGGACTGTCCTCATAGTCCAAACCTCTTTCCTAGAATGTACTTCATCTCAGGTACATAATAATAATACATTTTTTGTTAAATGCTTATGTAACATTGTACACAATCCTCAGAGAGCTTATCTAGTTGAAGAAACACACACACAGTACAACAAAGGGCTGTTCTAATGTATTAAAGAAACAATAATCTGTTCATAGATTCTGTAGCAATAGACTTTTAAACAGCAGATTCAAAAGTCCACATTAACATTTCACTAATTCACATGCATAATCTAAATTACCTCGATTCACACACTTTACAAGAGATGGAGTTTTCATCGTGTGCTTCTCAGTTGTGTTCCAACATGGAGGAGCTGACCTGAACTGTAGCATCAGAAACTGATATGGTGGTGAAATACAAAGCTATTTCCACCTTCCCTTTCCTCACACCTGAAGGTCATGAAAAACGCTAGTGCCTAGAATCAGGAGAAAGAAATGTCATAAGCTGAGTACCACAAAGACAACAGTCTAGCACACACCACTGGCACTCTTCCCAGTGACCTTAACTTTCACCTCTACACACCCAAGGCTGCTTGCTGTGAACTTTGACAACTCTTTTCCTGAAAACTTTCTACCTGATTGCAGGATCAAGCTGTTTGTGCATAGGATGGGCTAGAAATACCAGAGTTAATATCCTTGGTAATCCTTGAATCAGTAGCAGATTCGAGATGTTATTGACGGGTAAATTCACCAGCTTCCTAAATCCTTCAGTTGAGATAACTCTGAGGCATGTTCTATACTACCATCCAGCAGAACTGAATTCCAGTTGCCCACCCTGCTGACTCTGAAATGTACCCTTCACTGGCTTCTTTCCCTTTCTTATCCCTTCTTCACTTCCTGAACAGTGTTTCCCATGGTCACCCCCAAAATAAATGACTGGCACTCAAATTTTTGATTTAGTGGCACTCAGACCCAGATCAAGAGCTACCCTAAAGACTATATATTTCAGAGAGGTCATATTCTTACTTTGAACTTTACAGACATAGAATGAACCTAAAAAATATATCAGGAGACTGCCACTCCAGATACACATAACATTAGAGAAACTCAACAGCCAACCAATGCTTACAAGGCTAAATCTTGGAGCTGGAAAGGGTTCAAATAGTAATTCGGTACAACTTCCACTCAAGATGAGAGCTGTCTTCTAAAGATCCCTGATCAGTGATCACTTCAAGTCTTTATTCAAAATACTGCAAAACAACAGAAAACCTGAAGAAACTCAGCCTTTCATAAATAGGTTCCCACTTTGAGTTGACCTTGGTAGACCCTAATGAAGAAGATAACAAAAGATGTCCACAATACATGGGTGGCTTTGAGAACAATTTAGACTGTCATCTACAAGAAAACCAGTGAAAACAGACTTTATACATATTACCAAGCCATTAAACTAAGTTATTTCTTTGGCAATGAATTTCTAAAAGATCTCCTTCTCTAGCTTCTAACCCATCCCTATTTTCCTTGGATAGAAAATTTCCTTCCCCTCTCTCTTTTTCTATCCTTTTCTGTTTGAACAAGTATGTTCTTGACAGCCACCCAGTGGACCCTGTTGACACTCAGTAGATAGTAAACAGTTTTAGCAGCACATGTCCACTCCTAGTCACATAAACCTCATTAGAGACTGCTTATCACAAAGTCTCACCCCCTGGGTAAACAAAGAAAAGCTAAGAAGTAGTGTGAATATATAAATTATTGCCAAAACCAGGAGCAGCTTAGACAAAGCACAGCAGCAAACCCAGCCTTTCATACAGTTTGCTAGAACACTGGGTGGCTTGCCATAATTCTCCTCCTTTCCCCCAACACAGAAACACTCTCAGAGCCACTGAATATTTTCAAGGGATATTAACATGCAAACTTCTGAAACAGAAGGCAACCAACCAATCTAGGATGTACTAGAATCCAGTCACAAAGTTTAGGAGCCTAGGACAATCGACTTCAGCAGCTGAGTGGATGTGAATGCACAGGGCAACATGATGGAAAGAGCTGTATTCTGGAAAGTGTTAAGATGTAGATTTCAATCACCAGTATGTGAGCTGAGGCACACAGTTAGGCTCTCTTAACCTCCATTTGCTTCAGTACAGTGGGAATGATACTGATGTTTAAAAGATTCTTTGGGGAGTAAACAAATGAAATATGTTTAGTAAACTATCAAATTATACGGCAAAGTATCCAGATTACTTATTACCTTTCCTTGCTGCTGTGCTGCATTTGGTGACAGCAATGCCCTATTGTTATTTGAATGATCCAATCTGAATCAGGTAGCCTTCGTTGATCCAAAGCAATTATCAATTTTAATTAAAAAAATCATTATTACCATTGTTAAGACTACGACTTACATGTCACTTCCAGCATGTTAGGGACTGTTAAGCTCTTTTCATGATCATCTCAGAATTCTTAAAATAGACCTATGAGATGAGCTATTTTTCCTGTTTTATAGCTGTGGAAACTGTGGTTCAGGGAAGTTGAATTTGTTTTATGAAAACTACAACAGACATGTGGTAGTGCCAGGGTTAAAACTCAAGTCTGTCTGACTTTAAAACCTGTGCTCTGAAACATCAGTAGATACAACCATGGTGGTTGGATTTGGTGAGAGTGGGAGCCATGGCTTCCTCAAAGGAGAGGGAGCTGGGGTGGGGATGCAGAGGAAGCCACTGGCCAGGGCAACCAGATGGCCAAACTTTACACTGTGATGGGGCTAAGTGAAGAGTTTTGCCAAGGAACTAAGTGGGAGCCTAATGTATCAAGTTGTTAGATGTGTTTTATCAAGGGAAAAAGCTCTTACCATGAAACATCTAGCTGCAAACAACCAAAGACTCAGCTTCATGTGGCCTAAGCAGAATGGAATTTAATCTCAGTTAATACCAAGTCCAGGGGTGGAGTGGCTCCAGGGTCACTTTGGCCATTTGACTGCATCATCAAGGATCCAGGTCTTTAACATCCTGCTGTTCTGCCATTCCCAGAATGTCTACAGCCCTCTCTCCATTCTCTGACAAGTTGTATGATGCTTGCAGTAGTTCTGATGCATCACAGAAAATCCACACTCAGCAAGTAGGTGTGTTTCTTTACACGTGTCTGCTGCTGCTGACTCGCTTCAGTCGTGTCCAACTGTCCAACGCTATGGACTACAGCCTGCCAGGCTCCTCTGTCCGTGGGATTCTCCAGGCAAAAATACTGGAGTGGGCTGCCATGCCCTTCTCCAAGGGATCTTTCCAACCCAGGAATCGAACCCAGGTCTCTCACGTCTACCTGCATCGGCAGCAAGGTTCTTTACCACTAGCGCCAACTGGGAAGCCCTTCCATGTGTCTGTCTCTTCTTATTATGGAGAAAAATCTTTCCAGAAGTCCTGAAAGGACCACCTCAACTTCCACTTGTCAGATTTGTGTTATGTGGTTGCACCCAAACCAGTACATGGCAAAAAGTTACTATGATTAAAAACTATTATAATGTGCATCTTCTGGGGCCAGGATGATGTGTTCCATCGAGAACATGGGAGGGGGACACCTAGACAAAATCAAGGCTCTACCAACAGGGAAGAAGTATGTGTGTGTGTGTGGGTGTGGATGTGATGCATGCGTGTGCAAGTATGAGCTCTAGAAGAGGCAAACAATAGGGTCTGCCACAGCAATTTGTGTGCAGTGTGTCTCCTGAAAGTGAGAAACCTTTCCTGGAATTACATCAAGGAAAGTTAGTCTGCACTAAACTCTCTCAGCCAGAGGTCTGTTTTCTTCCTGAGCATTGTCATTTTATTATTTGTTGAACAGACCTACTTCTGCCTGGTCTGTATCTGACCTGCCTCGGACATCACTCTTCCATGACTCTGTAGCCTTTCTCACCACTTCCCATGGTTGGTCCTAGAGCCCTTATTCCCCTGATCTTTATTTCCCTAGGTTTTAAAAAAAATCTTCCTTCTATATTTTTTTAAAAGAAACATCCACTGACTCCATGGATCCCAGTTTAGGAACTGCAAAGTCAACAATTAATTCAGCAGTAAATGATTATCGAAAGGAAAGACAGAACCATAAAGGCTACCTTAGGGAAAGAGCATTTCCTCCAAAATATTCCCGTATTTTTAGTTCCTACTCCCCAAAGCTGCTCTCTGTGTCCCATTAGAGAAACAGATGCCACCACGCCACTTACCCAGCATGCATTCAGCCCCGTGGCACCCTCGTTTGCTTCCCTGGCAGGCACTGAACACGATGGTGTTCATCCTTCCTCATGCAGATGGTGGCGGGGGTGGGAAGTTTGACCTAATATTGAACAGAGCTGCAGCTAGTCCTGAAATGAGCAGTGGCCAGGAGCCCAGCATTAAAGACATAAATAAGCTGCAGGTTTTTAGAAACTTGCCAGCAACCCTCTGAAACAGGAAGAGGATACTTAGAGCTGTTCTGCTAACTCTCAGTCATGAGCCTGCCGTTAAGGTCTGAGGCTCCCTGGCTGCTGAAACCACCAACCTTGGAGCTGACTCCGAGGGCACCAGGCTGAGAGGATACCTGAGGTCCCAAGGACCGCTGATGGGGGAACCGCTAGATAATCCCTCCATTTGCAGGAGCAGAGAGGGGTTGTAAATGTCATTCCTTTTCTGGGAGGTGTAGTATCTGTCTCCATTAGACTTCCAGGAGAGTTCAAAACAAACAAACAGAAAAGGCAAGGGCTTAGGATAATGGAATAGGGTCAGTGCCGCCACTGGAGTGTCATTCCCTAATGTTCCACAGTTCCCTAAACTGACCCACGCTTGGTCTGGGACCCCAGCTTGACTGGCATTGAGAACTATGCTGCTCACATACAGATGGGCTGGAACAAGTCTTTGAAACTCTGCTGCAATCAAACAAGACTTTTGGGGGGATGTTTCTCAAGTCTGAAAGCCATTAGTTTTGTGTGAAAAGCCATCATGGATGAACACAGTAGTTAAAACAGATCCTTTGTATGAAAACAAATGATAAACAATCAAATGTAACAGATGGTCTATTTAGTCAAGCAATGGTTGATACCATAGAATTCCTATCCAATAGGAGACTGGGGATCATTCCTTAGAGTTCATGGTGCTTAGAGTCAAGCCTAGGAGATAGAACTCTAAATTTCATCATTCAATAGGAAATATTGATATTAACAAGCACTATGGCCACCTCATGTGAAGAGTTGACTCATTGGAAAAGACTCTGATGCTGGGAGGAATTGGGGGCAGGAGGAGAAGGGGACAACAGAGGATGAGATGGCTGGATGGCATCACTGACTCGATGGACGTGAGTCTGGGTGAATTCCGGGAGTTGGTGATGGACAGGGAGGCCTGGCGTGCTGCAATTCATAGGGTCGCAAAGAGTCGGACACGACTGAGTGACTGAACTGAACTGACTGATGTGCTCAAAGACACAAAAGGTGTCTCCTGTTCTTCAGAGCTCAAAATCATCACAGACACATGAAGTTAGATAATGATTTAAATAATAGGATGAGAGTACATGAGGAGTCTTAGGCGCTGAGAAATTAGTATGTATGCGTTAAGACATGTATATGCTTGTCCTCTCAGTCTTGTCTCTTTGCGACCCTACAGACTGCAGCCTGCCAGTATCCTCTCTCTATGAAATTCTTCAGGCACGAGTACTAGAGCAGTTTGCCATTTCCTGCTCCAGGGGATCTTCCTGACCCAGTGATCGAACCCCCTTCTCTTGCATCTCCTGCATTGGCTGGCAGATTCTTTACCACTGTACCACCTGGGAAACCCTAAGACATTCATAGGTGGGTTCAATTATGAGGTGGAGTGGCCTGTGAAGGCTTCTGAGAGAAGGTGGGACTTAAGGTGGGGCTTAAAAAGGAAGGGTCTGGATAGATGAAGGGGAAGAGAAAGGAGGGGCTTTAAGAAAACTGCAAGGAATAGTCATATGTGAAGTGTTTATACTGAAGTTTTCATACACCCGCATGTCCATCCACTTATCCTCACCAGCCTGAAAACCATTATTATTATGGTCTTTTTGTTGCTGTTCTACAAGTGAATTATTTTCCTTTTTAACTGCTTTATTGAGATACTACTGAAATGCAATAAACTATATTCATTGAAAGTATATAGTTTGATATGTTTGTTTTTGACATATGTAATACAACTCCACAATCAACACAGTGAACCTATTCATCACCTCTACTAAAAAGTTGTAAACTTCTTTCAAATTGGAAAGCCCAATATATGGCTTCAGGACACTCATTCTACTCAGATTCCAAAAGCCAGTTCTCTCATCTCTGACATGAGGGCTTCTTTCTTCCTCTCCCACCAAAGAACACAGGTTTCATCTTTTAATGATAATCGAAGGGACTACCCTTCATTGAGGGCATTTGGCAACCTGGAATTGTGTTTATTTCTTTATTATTCCTAAGGAGAATCCATGAGAAAGGAATTAACTTTATTCCCATTTTGGAGGCAGAGAAAGCAAACCTTAGGAGGGCAGTCACTTGCCCAGGTCTGATAGACTTACAGTCAGTAAATGGCAAAGTCTGATAGACTTACAGTCAGTAAATGGCCAAGCCGCTGCTGGATCTCAAGGTTGCCTCCTTCAGGCATGTACTCATACATATGTACTCTTAGACCTTTATAAACCTTTTCCAGGACAAAGGGTCCTGCCAGCCTGGCACATAGGGAAGGAGGATATCGAGGACTGAGTTTCTAAATCATTGAATCCTGACCATGGATACAACAGTAGTCAGGTTGGCTCGTTCAGCTTTCAAAAGTATCAGTTTACATTGCCTCAAGAGTGCACGTGGGTTTGCTTTTCTCCATATCCTTGCCAACATTTGTTGTCTTTGTCTTTCTGATTACAGTCATCTTAACAGATGTGAGATGATATCTCATTGTGGTTTTGCTGGCATTTCCCTGATAATTAATCTACACTCCCACGTTCAAATCAGCATTATTCACAATAGCAAAGATGTGGAAACATGGAAACAACCTAGATATCAGTGGGAAAGTGAAAGTCTCTCAGTCGGGTCCAGCTCTTTGTGACCCCATGGACTATATAGTCCATGGAATTCTCCAGGCCGGAATACTGGGGTGGGTAGCCTTTCCATTCTTCAGGGAATCTTCCCAACCCAGGGATTGAACCCAGTTCTCCCACATTGCAGGTGATTCTTTACTAGCTGAGCCACAAGGGAAGCCCAAGAATACTGGAGTGGGTAGCCTATCCCTTCTCCAGTGGATCTTCCTGACCCAGGAATCGAACCAGGGTTTCCTCCATTGCAGGCGCATTCTTTACCAACTGAGCTATCAGGGAAGCTCTAAATGTCAATAGATGAATGGATAAATATATTTGCTTTATATATACATGTATAACAGAATATTACTCAGCTTTAAAAAAAAAAAGGAGGGAATCTTGCTATTTGCAACCACCTGGAGGAACCTGGAGGACATTATGCTAAATGAAATAAGCCAGATACAGAAGGCAAATACTGCCTGATTCTATTTATCAGTGAAATCTAAAATAGTCAAACTCACAGAAGCAGAGTTGACTGGTGGTTACTAGAGACTGGGAATTATCAATTGTACGTCAATAAAGCTGGAAGAAAGAAGTTAGATTATGACTTCTCCCCTTCTGTTTCCTATAAAAGAGCTTCGGTGGTCCTGAGTGGGAATAGGATGACGTCTCCTCCATCTGCTGCTGTCCCTGCCAACCCACCCCATCGCTCATCCTTCCCAGAAACTCAGCCAGGATCTTTCCTAACTGCCAGAAGAAGCCCATCTCAGAAAGAAGAACAAAGATGGATGTCTAGCTCTCTAGATCTCCCCTGCTGGCCTCTAGCACACCGGGGAAGGGGGACCCAGCTCTGCTTGCTGCTGTATAAATGTCCTGTCAGGCTGTTTATACTCTCAATGCATTTTCTTGGCTTCCCCAGTTCTGTTAATTGCCCCCCGTTTAGGAATCTTTGAAGGGACGAAAGCCAGATTGCAGAAACACACCAGTGTTTATCATGAGTGACTTTCCAGGCATCACCATAACAGCAAGGGGCAGGTCCTTTTCTACAGAAGCCAAGGCTTTGCTGCCTCAAGTCTGGGCCTGACTTTGGCTCCTGCACCAGCTCTCTTTGAACAAGGGGCTTCTGGTTCACCGGAGATGGCTGATTCCTTCTCTCACTCAGAAACTTGTGTGAAGTTGCAGCTCATAATGTGAAATGCTTGTGCTGTGTAAATGGATCTTTGATTGTGCGCTTTTACATTACAATATTTCACCCTCCTAGGTCTTCTAGACAATGTGTCATTCAGCCTCCGAACACTGATCTTGCCCCTGTTCCTTCCTCCCAGCAATGTCTCACTCCTGGGCTTAGGCACTTCTTTGCTGCAGGTATTGATACTCAAGGAGGGTGTTTAAAAGTATGTATTTGCAAAATACTATATCAGAAGGATCCTTCTTTCTTCCCTTTCATTTATTTATTTATTTTTATTGACAATTGATATACAATATTATATAGATTGTGCTGTGCTGTGCTTAGTTGCTCAGTCATGTCTGACTCTTTGTGACCCCATGGACTGCAGCCTGCAAGGCTCCTTTGTCCATGGGGATTCTCCAGGCAAAAATACTGGAGTGGGTTGCCATGCCCTCCTCCAGGCATTATATAGGTAAAAAGTGTACTATTATACATCAGTTCAGTTCAGTTCAGTTTAGTCACTCAGTCGTGTCCAACTCTTTGTGACCCCATGAATCACAGCACCCCAGGCCTCCCTGTCCTTCACCAACTCCCGGAGTTCACTCAGATTCACGTCCATCGAGTCAGTGATGCCATCCAGCCATCTCATCCTCTGTGGTCCCCTTCTCCTCCTGCCCCCAATCCCTCCCAGCATCAGAGTCTTTTCCAATGAGTCAACTCTTTGCATGAGGTGGCCAAAGTACTGGAGTTTCAGCTTCAGCATCGTTCCTTATACATAGTGGTTCACAATTTTTAAAGTCTATACTCCATTTATAGTAGTTATGAAATATTGGTTATATTCCCCACTATATATCCTTAATCCCCTTACCCCTATATTGCCCCTCCTCCCTTTCTTCTTCCCATTGGTGATCACTTGTTTGTTTTCTATATCTGTGAGTCTGCTTCTTCTTTGTTATATTCCACTAGTTTTTAAATATTTTTTAGATTCCATACATAAGTGATATCGTACAGTATTTGTCTTCCTTTGTCTGGTTTATTTCACTTGAGCATAATGCCCTTCAAATCCATCCACGTTGCTGCAAATGGCAAAATTTCATTCTTTTTATGGCCGAGTACTATTCCATTGTGTGTGTGTGTGTGTGTGTGTGTGTGTGTGTGTATCACATATTCTTTATCCATTCATCTGTTGATAGACACTTAGATTGCTTCCATATCTTGGCTATTGTAAATAATGTTGCAGTGAACATTGGGGTGCATATATCTTTTCAAATTAGTGTTTAATATACCCAGGAGTACAATTGTTGGGTATATGGAAGTTCTGTTTTTAGTCTTTTGTGAAACTTCCATGCTGTTTTCACAGTGGCTGCATCAGTTTACATTCCCACCAACAGTGTATGAAGCTTCCCTTTTCTTCACTCTTTGTCAGTGTTTGTTATTTGAGTTCTTTTTGATAATGGCCATTCTGACACCACCCTTATGGCAGAAAGTGAAGAGGAACTAAAAAGCCTCTTGATGAAAGTGAAAGAGGAGAGTGAAAAAGTTGGCTTAAAGCTCAACATTCAGAAAACGAAGATCATGGCATCTGGTCCCATCACTTCATGGCAAATAGATGGGGAAACAGTGGAAACAGTGTCAGACTTTATTTTTCTGGGCTCCAAAATCACTGCAGATGGTGATTGTAGCCATGAAATTAAAAGACGCTTACTCCTTGGAAGAAAAGTTATGACCAACCTAGATAGCATATTGAAAAGCAGAGACATTACTTTGCCAACAATGGTCCATCTAGTCAGGGCTATGGTTTTTCCAGTGGTCATGTATGGATGTGCCAGTTGGACTGTGAAGAAAGCTGAGCGCCGAAGAATTGATGCTTTTGAACTGTTAAAGGAGACCAGTCCTGGGTGTTCATTGGAAGGACTGATGCTGAGGCTGAAACTCCAATACTTTGGCCACCTCATGCGAAGAGTTGACTCATTGGGAAAGACTCTGATGCTGGGAGGGATTGAGGGCAGGAGGAGAAGGGGACAACAGAGGATGAGATGGTTGGATGGCATCACCGACTCGATGGATGTGAGTTTGGGTGAACTCTGGGAGTTGGTGATGGACAGGGAGGACTGGCATGCTGCAATTCATGGGGTTGCAGAGTCGGACACGACTGAGCGACTGAACTGAACTGAACTGATTCTGACAGGTGTGTGGTGGTATCTCATTGTGATTTTGATTTGTACTTCCCAGATGATTAGCTATGTTGAGCATCTTTTCATGTGCCTGTTGAGAAGGCCCCTTTTGTTAAGGACAGCACTGTATGTACAAAGATAACTAGAAGATGAGAAAGTGTGACAAGTTCTTAAGAGAGTCAATGTAATATGGGTGTTCAAAGGAGGAAATGCTAGATACCTAGTTGGGGAGCAGTAGAGAGGTGTATTAATTAAGCATATTTCAGACATCATATTATTTCACCTTCACAGGAATCCCATTAGATCAGGAAACTAAGGCTTAGAGATATGAAGTAAGTTAATCAAGGTCACACAGTAAGCAAGCTGTAGAATAGGGATTTGAACTCCAAAAGCCTGGTTCTTAACTGCACTGTCACACTGCGGAAGTAGCAGTGGAGCTGGCCCATGGAAGGTGAATGAGATCATGTTTAGTAGGGTTGGGAGAGGGCATTCCTGGTTTGGAGGACAGGAGGAGAATAGTGAAAGACATGTAGTAAGAATATTGTTAAAAGCATCCTAGGGAAATCCATCCATCCATCTATCCACCTATTCATCTATCCATCCATCTATCCAATAAATACTTTTTGAGAATCCACTGTGTACTAGGCACTGTGGAGGCTGATAGAAGCTATAAGGGTACGAACAAAGATCCATGTCCTCATAAGGCTTACATTCTAGAATGAAAAGACAGATAATAAAAATAAAGTATGTTAGAAGTCATAGAAATAGAAAAAATACGGCCTGGTGAGGGAGGGGTGGGCATGCAGGGGGAGGTGGAGTCAGTAACAGTTTACAACAAGGTGGTGAGAGGTCGGCCCGCCCCTCACTGCTCCCTCTGACTCTCCCTTCTCCTCCTTTCATCCATCTGTTTATCCATCTATCACACCAGACTCAGAAACCCTGAAATTCTTGAGGTGGCATCTTAGGACAAGTTCTTCCTGCTGCACTGACAACTCCAAGCTGCTGGAAGAATCTTCAAACCAGCCTGGGAGGTGTTGCAAGCTCAGATGGCTGTGATCCGGGCCCAGGGCTGAGCGTGGTCGCTGATGTTTCCTGCTCTCCAGGCCAAGCAGCGCTTGCTGCCTTCCTGTTTACCACACCCCACTCAGCCTCCTTCCATACCGGAGGGTCAGCTGCTAGGACAAGGTTGGGTGCAAGCCCTCCATGGGTCATGCAGCCAATAGTTTTGCTGCCCAGTGACCCTTCCTCAGAGGAGGCATCAACGGAATGCAGAGTGTGACTCAGGGAGGGGCGTGCAGAATTCCGCTGGAGAAATACAACCCGTCCGCAGCACCCTGGCCCGGATTCTGCAGTAAACAGACAGATAGCAGCGTGCTGAGGGGATGTGTGGACAGAGACACTGTCTCAGAGCAGAGACTGTCTCTTAGGGAGTCACTGGGGAACTCAAAGTGAACCAGAGCAAAGCTTCTGCGGGGAAGGACATGGAGGAAACTCAGAGTAGGGGTCTTTTTAACTAATGACTCAGTGACGAGGGTGTGGAGTAACTTGGTTTTGGTCTAGACAGGCAGCATGTGAGTGCACAGAAGGTGAAAGCAAGAGAAGATGACGTCTTTAGTCCTTTGACACCTTGTGAGTCCCCCCCGCCCCCGCCCAATGGTGTATCACCCTCCCCTCTCCACCACACCAAACTAAAACATCTCCTTTCCTGACCTCCAACTAAGTAGTGGATCAAATCACAGACATGTATCAACACAGCATCCTTGTTGGCACCATTCTTTGCCAGTGGGCCCTGGTGACCACCCTAGTGTTTTCCAGCAAGATTTCATTATTTTCTCAGGGAAGGGGTGTAGGAGAGGGGCAAGGATGTCATGGGCTGGTTGAGACAATGTTAAGGTTGAAAACCAAGTGTTGAAAATTCACAGAAAACCCAGAAAGGGCTTTTTGTAATCAGATATTGTTTAATTTCAATGACCTGAAGACCCCTCAAACTGGTTTAAATGAAAAAAAAAGGAAGGGGTGAGGTGAGGACATATCTTTGGAAGGGTAAGAAGGCATGTCACACACCTGAGATGGGGGAGAGCCAGGCTTAGACAGCACCTGATGCAGGAAGCCGTGAGCTGAACGCACTCTGAAGGCCTCTCCCTGCTTATCTGCCTCCCCCTCACCTCTCTGCAACTGGCTTCCTTTCTTTCCATGTCTGTGCAGACCCAGTTCTGGCATCACACAATGCCCGGGTGTTCAGGGCACTGACCAGGGTCTCTGGATTCCATTTCTAAATGCCTGTGGGGCAGAGTTGGCCCATCTTAGTTCAGCTGTTTAACCTTTCTTTAATTGGATGGAGCCAGGGAGGACTGAAGTTATTTATTACAAAAATGGTCACAGAAATTCCCAGAAAGGAGAAGCAGGGCAGAGGTGGAGGAAGGGGGAAATTTTCTGAGAAAAGAGTTTAGTTGGGCACTTGTTCCAGGAAGTGTCTATTGCAGGATCTTCACTAGAACGAAGCAAATTCAATACTATCAACTAGAACGCAGGTGTGGCTACTGTGATGCACACCGTGTTTTAAAGGTGAGTGTTTATTTAACCTCCCCTAATGATTATAGCGGAGAAGGCAGTGGCAACCCACTCCAGTACTCTTGCCTGGAAAATCCCATGGAAGGAGGAGCCTGGTGGGCTGCAGTCCATGGGGTCTTGAAGAGTCGGACACGACTGAGCAACTTCACTTTGACTTTTCATTTTCATGCATCGGAGAAGGAAATGGCAACCCACTCCGGTGTTCTTGCCTGGAGAATCCCAGGGACGGGGGAGCCTGGTGGGCTGCCATCTATGGGGTCGTACAGAGTCAGACATGACTGAAGCGACTTAGCAGCAGCAGCAGCAATGATTATAGCAGAAACAGACCAACAAGGAGAGGGCAACTTCATGGCGTCAGGACCCATGGGAGGCAGCCTCTGAAAACTCTTCCAGGGACCCTCTCCTCCTCCATGCCCTTGTGGAAACACTTCCTCTCAAATATAGGCTGGACCTGGAGACTTCCTTCTATTAATAGTGCACGGCAGAGGTAATGGGATGTGGCTTCTGAGAGGAGGGTATGGAAGGAATGTCTTCCATTTTGCTGGCTCTTTCCGTCTCTCTTTCACTCTCGGGGAAGCCACTGCCATGCTGTGAGCTGCCCCACGGAGAGGCCCACAGGGTGAGGAACTGATGTCCTGGGTTAACTGCCAGCTGGGACCTGATGGCTGCCAACAACCACAGGAGTGAGCTTGGACATGGGTCCCACCTCAGTGGATCTCTGAGATATAGCAGCCCTGGCCAGCACTGTGTTTGCAGACTTGAGAGAGACTCTGAGTCAGGAGATCCAGATTTCTGACCCAGAGGGAGACTATAAATGTTTGTTACTTAAGCAACTATATTTTAGAATGGCTTATTATAGAGAAATAATCATCTAATACAGGATACCAGGCTTCTTCCATCCCATTTCTCTGCCATCCTTCTCATCTACATGGTACGAGATGACTCACCAGCAGAAAGGGGGAAGAAAAAGAGCAGGGCTCGCTTCTTATTTTTCAGAGCATAATTCAGAAGGTGCACACATCACTTCCGCTCACACCCCATTGGCCAGAATTTTGTTGCTACCAAGAAGGGTGGGAGGGGTGGCCTTGTGCCCAAGTGAAAATCAAGGATTATTTTACAATGAAAGAACAGAAGGGACGCTGGAGGACAATTAGCAGGCTCTGCCACAAACACCCACGCCCATGTTTGTTTGCTTTGTGTGCATGGTGAGATTTCTGGTCCACAGAAGCTGGGATACACAGAGCATCAGGAAGACTCCAAGAAGGTGGTGAAGAGAAGCCGCCTCCATAGTCCTAGCACAGAGCCCGCAGGGCAGGTGACAAATGCACGTTCATTGGAGGAATTCTTGCACCAGAAACCTGGGCTCCGTCTGTTATTTCTTCAAGGTCATGCAACCAGTCAGCAGCAGAGTCATTACATAAGCCAGGGCTTCTGTCTCCTAGCCCAGCTCTCACTGTCTCTGCTCCTAAAGGACAATTTTAAAGAACTGTTTTTGAGTTAGGACTACACGTGCAGTGTGAATACGAAGAGAGGATGACACGCAGCAGAAGGCTTCACTTGCAGTCCTGGACGTGACTTTTCCTGCCAGACCAAAATGGTTAGGTTTCCAGCACCTGGTGAACACTATGCCTGCTCTTCATATTTCCGTGATCTCACCCAGTGCTGCATCACCGCTGGGTGTTCAAAACATTTTAATTCAACTGATGCCAGGTGAGAGGGGAATGGGTTCACCTTCACTGTGCTCTCTCTCCCACAGAGAAATGAATATATAAGGGATGATCTATCTGTGAATTTAGTTAAAATAGGTTGGGATTTTCCTTTTAAAAAAGGCATCACACTCACAAAGTCTTTTTTTCTTCGAAGTTTATCTCTGTGGCAAAATAGAGTACTGGCACACAAGAAATACCCAATAAATGTTTGTTAAGTGAAATTACAGACTGAATTCTTTTCTAATAATTACTGAGTCATAGAGGAGACTACTGTCCCCCAAGTACTTCCTGTATCCATTCTCCCACTTTTTATTTAGTAACAGAACTCCTGCATTTCACTGGGCATGTTGGTGACCAGCCACAGACTGTATTATCCAGCCTTACTTGTGGCCCTGTGACCATTTTGTGACCTTTTGACACATTTGGGCCATGGGAATGTGAAAGCAAATGACGTGAGCAGCATGGGGTCGGGGGGACGTCCCTAACCACTGAGAAATGGTGGCGGTGCCGTTGAGTAGCGTTCTTAGACTCAGCAATGGAAGCCACATGTTGATAATGGGAGAGATATCAAGCCTGGTGTGTGGATGAGCTCGTGGCTGGAAATACCTGCACCCAAGATCACCTGCTTCACTCTGGGCTTTTATACAGGGATGAGTACATTTCTATTTTCTATACTTGGGGCCATTACTTTCTACTATAATACATTACTAAGTTCACTAAGTAATGTATACTAATATTACTATTGTATACTACTAGTGTTACTATTGTGTACTAATGTACTATTAGTAACTAATGTTAGTAACTAACATATACTAATGTTAGCATTACTCTTAGTAATGTATTCTAATATTGCTAAGTTTGAGACATTCTTTAATCAATATGTTTTCCTTTCTTCTAAGACAGTGTGTGCACTCAAGCATGTTTCACCTAATGTACAAACTATTTTAAGAGCTGGATGCTAACATTTCTCTAAGTTGGTCCCTGAGTGCCAAGGTGAAAGACAGATCGGCTAGTCTGCTACTGCTCCATGGATAATAACATTGATTACCATATGACACACATCTGTCTGCCTTGTCAAAATAGAGATTAGGGTTCTATGACTACACAAAATATCTACTCTGTGAAGGATAGGGTCTTTTAAGAGAAAGTGACCTCATTACATTTTATGAGTCAAGAGTGTAAGAAATTCCATGTAGGTGATGAAAATGCTTATTGTTTAAAAGACTACCCATATGTCCTGATGGTTCCAAGCACATTGTGAGTGTTCACAAAACATCCACTAAAAACCATGAAATAATTGATCCCCTGTTACAGAGATAACTGATCCCCATTACACTTGGCCCTGCATTGACCACACTGAGGTTTCAGCCTGGGTACCTATTCCTAGGTACCAGCCTCTTCCCATCATCTTCTGTATACTTGTCATGTGTTGACTTTTCAATGACAAATTCTTGGCATATGGCCATGCTCTCTCTGCAAGGGTCCAAGACATATCCTTGGCATTTGCTTCACCCTTTGCTGACCTGAATTTTTCCTACAAATATCCCATCACTCCTTTTATAATACTGTATCACCTTTCAATCACATAGTATCAATATGTCTTTTTTGGACATCCTTATACTTACAAATATATATAAAGAGAGATGTGAGTATGTGTTTAATATATGAAGATGTATGGATGAATGAATTGAACATCAAAAATTCTACCTAGAAAGCAGCATCTTTCCTTTCTTACCATTTCTCATCAGATACTCTGAAGACTTGAATTATTCTTCACTACCCATTGGGTAAAGTCTCCGGCAATCCAATAGCTTTTTTGGTCAAGTTCAAATGTTAAATGTCCAGGCCTATCCATTAAACTCTGGACTCTCATCCAACGAGAATGTTTCCTCCTTCAGCACTGACCTGCCTCAGGCAAGGAGACTGCAGTGGACAAGGATACAGTAATGCCTGTTTTTTCCTCCCTTCCTCACTAGACCTCCTTCTTTTCCAGGTTTTGTTTAGCTCTGAGGGTCAGGATAGCATGCGGTGGGAGAGGCTGGGTGAATTAGAGACAAGGGCCAAGTTGTCACTGCAGTCTCTCATTAGGACCCTCTGTGTGCTGCATGCCCCAGAGCTTATGCTTCCCTGGTTTCTTGCATCCTCAGCATTGGAGATTTCACATTTCCCACCTAAGATTCCTTTGAAGCAATGTCTGCTTTGACTGGCTGCAGTTGCCCCCTGCCCCCACCTCTCTGGCTTCTGGATGGGTCTCTGTTGGGTTCACCTCATCCCGCCTGCAGCTCCCTTCCTCAGGTCCACATTTGGCTTGGGAAACATGAATGGATCCTCTTCTTCCCTGTCCCAAAAGCAACAAGCATTGACCTTTCTCAGGCAAGCTGCTACTCTACCCCCACCTGCTTTTAGAGTTTTAGATGAAAATACCAGTCTCTACAAATTTCAGGGAACATAGTTGTGGGGTGCTTGAAGGACCCAATTGTAGAGTCCCCACCAGCCTTTTCACTTTGTGCTGAACAAGAGGGGGGCTGAGTTCACATGCTCTCTCCACGTCGCCTGCTGAGAACTGTCCATCTGGTTCATTTCTTACTTGGCTCCTCACTGCAGGGGTCCCCACAACCCAGCCAAGTCCCCAAGGGCTGTCTTCCTAAAGCCCTTCTTGGTCGAGGAGGGCATCAGGTGGAATGTTGGCAGCAGCCTTGTGCCCAGCTGTGTGGTGCCAGGGGCACAGCCTGCAGGTGTGCAGGAGTGGTGCCCCAACTGCTCACTGAGCCGGGCCAGCTGTTAGCACAACCGCCAGCAGACAAGCAGCATGCCAGGCCCCAGGAGTCCTGCGTGCCAGGGCAAGGCTCACCCAGGGCTGTGGCTCCAGCTCTGGGGTGGTACAAACACAGCCCAGGAAGGAGGCCCCACTAAGCCCTCCCAGGCTTTTCTCTGATTTATGGTTCACCGGATTCCCACCAAATTGAACACATGTGCCATTGTTGATTTAGCCACCATTTGTTGGTCAAGTTTAGTTTTGTTTTAACCTACAGCACCTTGATTATTTCATCCATAGACACTAACATCTTCTCTGGGTTGTGGCTGAGGTCCAAGCCAGGTGAAGTTCTGTGGCTCTTATTTATTTATAATTTTTCATTTTTGTTGTAGTATAGTTGACATAATGTTGTGTTAGTTTCAGGTGTACAGCAAAGTGAATCTCTGTACCTCCTTTTAGATCTGGTTTCTGTTGGTGGCTGAGCTCAGGGCTGGGATGGTGGGGGGACTCAAGGCGCATTTCTCTCTGAAGCCAACATCTATTTCAGGTCACATTGAAGAGGAGGTAGGGGTGGGGTTAAGGGCCCAGGCTCTGGAGCCAGAGAGTACCTGAGTTTGATTTCTGGCTCCATCAGTTATCAGTTGTATAAGCTGGAACAAACAAGACCAAGGCATGCGTGCATGCCAAGTTGTGTCAGTCATGTCTGACTCCTCGCCATCCTATGGACTGTAGCCCACCAGACTCCCCTTTCCATGGGATTCTCCAGGTAAGAATTCTGGGGTGGGTTGCCATGCCCTCCTCCAGGGGATCTTCTAACCCATGGATTCAACTCAAATCTCTTACATCTCCTGTATTGGCAGGTGGGTTCTTTATCATTGTGCCGCCTGGGAAGTGCATTAACCAATATACATTCCCATTTCCTCTTCTGTTTCAGTTCAGTTCAGTCACTCAGTCATGTCCGACTCTTTGCGACCCCATGAATCGCAGCACGCCAGGCCTCCCTGTCCATCACCAACTCCTGGAGTTCACTCAGACTCACGTCCGTCCATCAAGTCCATGTGCCACCAAGCCATCTCATCCTCTGTCGTCCCCTTTTCCTCCTGCCTCCAATCCCTCCCAGCATCAGGGTCTTTTCCAATGAGTCAAATCTTCGCATAAGTTGGCCTAAGTATTGGAGTTTCAGCTTTAGCATCATTCCTTCCAAAGAACACCCAGGACTGATCTCCTTTAGAATGTACTGGTTGGATCTCCTTGCAGTCCATGGGACTCTCAAGAGTCTTCTCCAACACCACAGTTCAAAAGCATCAATTCTTCGGGGCTCAGCTTTCTTCATAGTCCAACTCTCACATCCATATATGACTACTGGAAAAACCATAGCCTTGACTAGATGGAACTTTGTTGGCAAAGTAATGTCTCTGCTTTTTAATATGCTATCTAGGTTGGTCATAATTTTCCTTCCAAGGAGTAAGCGTCTTTTAATTTTATGGCTGCAATCACCATATGCCATGATTTTGGAGCCCCAAATAATAAAGTCTGACACTGTTTCCACTGTTTCCCCATCTATTTGCCATGAAGTGATGGGACCAGATGCCATGATCTTAGTTTTCTGAATGTTGAGCTTTAAGCCAGCTTTTTCACTCTCCTCTTTCACTTTCATCAAGAGGCTCTTTAGTTCTTCACTTTCTGCCATAAGGGTGGTGTCATCTGCATATCTGAGGTTATTGATATTTCTCCCGGCAATCTTGATTCCAGCTTGAGCTTCTTCCAGCCCAGCATTTCTCATGATGTACTCTGCACATAAGTTAAATAAACAGGATGACAATATACAGCCTTGACGTACAGCCTTGACGTACTCCTTTTCCTATTTGGAACCAGTCTGTTGTTCCATGTCTAGTTCTAACCGTTGCTTCCTGACCTGCATATAGGTTTCTCAAGAGGCAGGTAAGGTGGTCTGGTATTCCCATCTCTTGAAGAATTTTCCACAGTTTATTGTGATCCACACAGGCAAAGGCTTTGGCATAGTCAATAAAGCAGAAATAGATGTTTTTCTGGAACTCTCTTGCTTTTTCCATGATCCAGCGGATGTTGGCAATTTGATCTCTCAT
>NW_011495020.1:7300152-7306818 GCF_000754665.1 Bison bison bison
TGTGTGGTAGTTTGAGCATTCTTTGGCATTGCCTTTCTTTGGGATTGGAATGAAAACTGACCTTTTCCAGTCGTGTGGCCATTGCTGAGTTTTCCAAATTTGCTGGCACATTGAGTGCAGCACTTTCACAGCATCATCTTTCAGGATTTGAAATAGCTCCACTGGAGTTCTGTCACCTCCACTAGCTTTGTTCATAGTGATGCTTTCTAAGGCCCACTTGACTTCACATTCCAGGATGTCTGGCTCTAGGTGAGTGATCACACCATCGTGATCATCTTGGTCTTGAAGATCTTTTTTGTACAGTTCTTCTGTGTATTCTTGCCACCTCTTCTTAATATCTTCTGCTTCTTTTAGGTCCATACCATTTTTGTCCTTTATCGAGCCCATCTTTGCATGGGCTCTCTTCTGTTTAGTTAGGATGATAATCCATGATGTGTTCAGAACAGGGCCTGGCACACAGGAAGTTCTCAATAAATGTCAGCTGTCATCATAAGCAGAGAATGCTTGCATACTTTAGTAATGGCCTACTTCCATTGCATCATGCTGTGTTGTAGTTCTGTATCAGCTTGCTTGGTCAACGGTGCCCAAAACTCAGCAAATGGCTGTGTGGTGCATGTCAGTCTGATACGGATGCTGACCTTGATCACATTACATCCCAGCTATGCGCCATGAAGACCTAGCAGCGTGATCTCAGTGGTCCCCATTGTCCCAGCTCAGGCTGCTATAATGAAACACCCAAACTGTATGGCTTAGAAAGATCATCCATGTAAAAGAAGTTAGAACAGTACCTGGCAAATAAAAATGTTGAATAAACTTGGTTATAAGCATTGTGGTCATTCTTAAAATGCTTATTGTTGAAAGTGAGTGGTGTGATGGTTTACTATTACTGGTTCCTGCCTTCACAGTTTCTGATTTAATAGATCTGGGGTGGTGCCTGGAATTTGCATTTCTAACCAGTTACTGCTGCTGCTGGTCTGGGGACCACACTTTGAGAACCACTTTCTTATTTCTTTCAAGGGAAATCAGGAGTACACAGAGTGGGCACTTTCACCCTGACCTTAAGCACTGGGCTGAAATTTTAAAGACAGTGATGAGTAGACGAGCCTTTGAGCTCTGTGTGGGGACAGCAGAAGCTCTCACACTGTAGGAAAAGAAATGCCAGCTCCTAAACTTTGGGGGCAGGAGAGAGGGAGCCCCCACTATACCCTTCCTCCCACTGACAGCCACATGTTCCCAGGCAAGAAGGTTTGCCCAGTTTTGCCTGGACTTCAAAGGAGGGTCTGGTCACCAAATGTCTGCACGTGCTGAGCAGTTGCTGTGGGCTGGGGGTCCCTGGGGTGGGCCAGTCTTACCTTGGCAGAGGCTGGCTCGAGCACTTCTAGGCTGTGCTGAGTCCCACGTGTGGTAGCGAAGACGCTGTGTTCCTCTTGTGCAACCTTCACAGCTGTGATCGCTCAAACCCACGGGCAAGGCAGAGTTGTATTTGAAGCACTTTGGGGGGCTCACAGACAAATATTTTTGGAATGATTGTGGTGAGAAGCCCAGCTGGGGAGGGTACTGGGATCGCAGAACAGTTCCCAGTCACTGCTGTGTCTGCTCTTGTCTTTCAGCCCCGGAGCTGGGCTGGACAGGAGGAAGCAGCTGATTTTCTCTGTGGAGCTGGCCCTCCCTTGACTTAACCACTCTACCTGATAGGTGGCTTGGAGGTGGTTGAGACAGTGACTGTTGAATGAATGTCTGGGAGTCGTCTTATGATTTCCCCCAGGATTGGACCCCTGGCTGGTGCTTCCTTTAACACAAGTATACATCAGCTATGGGGATTACCCTCCAGGTGACATAGGGGCAGCTTCCTGCCTGTGTGACACCTACACCGTCACCATGACCCCACCCCCACCCCCACTCAGAAGAGTCCACACCAGGTGCTTAATGTTCTGTGGTCACTGTCTTGAAATTCTGAGTAAATTTTGAAAGGGTCCTGAATTTTCATTTTGCACTGAGCCCTGAAAATTATATAGAAGTCCTGGGTGGCGGTGTCAACCAGAAAGTGAGAACAGAGACATGAGGAAGGAAATGGATTTCGATTAGAGCTCCTGTTCAAGTGAGCTTTCAGCTTTGCCCTGCTGAAATCCTGGGAACCACCAATGAGGAAGGTCACTCACTCCGTCATTCCACTCAGCTCCAGGGGCTTGGAAACTTCTGTGTTGAAATCTTGTTGGGAGTAAATGTTAGGGTGGTGATTAGAATCAGGAAGAATTTTTCACTTTTCATGTACGCATGCTAAGACTCTTCAGTGGTGCCCGACTCTTTGCAACCCCATGAACTATAGCCCACCAGGCTCCTCTGTCCCTGTGATTTCCCAGGCAAGAATACTGGAGTGAGTAGCCATTTCCTTCTCCAGGCAATCTTCCTGACTCAGGGATTGAACCCACATGTCTTAAGTCTCCTGCATTGGCATAGGGAGGCAGGTTCTTTACCATTAGTTGCTGCTGCTGCTGCTAAGTCGCGTCAGTCGTGTCCGACTCTGTGCGACCCCATAGACGGCAGCCCACCAGGCTGCCCCGTCCCTGGGATTCTCCAGGCAAGAACACTGGAGTGGGTTGCCATTTCCTTCCTTCAGTGCATGAAAGTGAAAAGTGAAAGTGAAGTTGCTCAGTCATGTCTGACTCTTAGCGACCCTGTGGACCGCAGCCTACCAGGCTCCTCTGTCCTTGGGATTTTCCAGGCAAGAGTACTGGAGTGGGGTGCCATTGCCTTCTCCGTTACCATTAGTACCAAGCTCTTATTCTTTAACCAGTGTGCCTTGAAGGAAATCTGGCCAGATTGAGTCGATTCAGATGGAATTCCATTTGACAGATTCCTCCCATGATGGAGCAAGGAGAAGACAGACCACAGTCCAGGCTCACAACCTGTCTGCTAATCATCTCTAGTGAAAGGAACTCATTTCTTTTCTAATAATATCAAAGAGAGTCTAGAAATTGAATTGTATTGGTCTAGCTTTATGGGTCATGTGCCCATCCTTGAACCAATCACTGTAGCCAAAGGGAATGACAGGCTCTGATTGGCTAGGTTGGATTTCTCTGTCTATATAGTGTCAGAGGGTGGTCTCAGTGCCTCCATCCCAGATTTTGTCCTGCAGTGGGATCATAGCTTTTCTAGAGCACTGACCTGACCTTATACCTCCCATAGTCTCCCCCAGCACTGGGCCTAGGGCAGGTGCCTTTAGTGTTTGTTGTTTACGATGATGGTCCTGACAATGAACACAGTTTCCCCTCATCTCTCCTGGATTCCCCAGAAGCTAGAGCCCCTTGTCAGCCAGAAAGATCCCTCCTACTGAAATTGCCACTTACTCTCCAAATTGCTTTCCTCAGTTCAGGCAGAGTCAACCCAAAACAAATTAAACCAAACCCCCAAAGATATTTACAGCCCTTGACTGTATTGCTTACCTCTGTTACTATACAATGCTGTGTAAGAAAATGCCCCAAACTCAGTGACTTAAAACAGCAATCACTTGTTCTCATGGGTCTATCACTGAGCTTGGTTGATTAAGTTTGTTGTGTCTGGGAGGCTTTGCTTCAAGCTGTAGGTCCAGTCGGACTTCTCTGGGAAGCTCTGCTCCAAATGTGTTACTTTGGGCTTGGAATGAAAGGTGGCTTGCCTCTACTCAGGGGAAATGTCTTTCAGGGATTTGGCAAAAATGGGAGAGGGCAAGTGGAGATACTGAAGGTCTCCAAAGGCCCAGATTGAGAACTGTGTATGTTACATCTGTCCACATTCCATTGAGCAAGGCAAGATATATGGGCAAACTCAAAGTCAAGAGGTGGGCAAGTATTCCCTGCCAGTATAAGGTGAAGAATTGGGGCTGATAATTCAATTTACCGCAATAATCCTATTACCTAAAGTATTTCATTTGTACTCTAGCCATAACCTGGGGCCATTTTTTCTTGTGCATATGGCATCAACAAGATGTCAACTAACCAGGTAGTGAGCAGATAGCAAGTGGAATTAAGCGAAACATAAACCCCATGGTCTAAAATCCCCAGATTTTTACCATGTAAGCCAGTTTATTAAAATTTTCCTAGTGAGTATGTGAAAATGTTGATATCCTATTCCCTGATAGCATGACAAAGAGGTCTGGGCTCCAAGATTCTGCATTTTTATAAGCACCTCAGGTGAAACAAGGCCAATATTTTTCTTTTTCTAAAGTTTGATCTATGCCTTTATTTTGGCTGCTCCGGGTCGTCGTTGGTGCGTGTGGGCTTCCTCCAGTTGTGGTAAGCAGGGGCTGCTCTCTGGTTGCGGTGTGTGAGCTTCTCACCGTGCTGACTTCTCTTGTGTGGCACAGGCTCTAGGGTGAGCAGGCTCAGTAATTGTGGTGCACAGACTTAGTTGCCCCGTGGCATGTGAAATCTTCCTGGACCAGGATCAAAACGTTTCTCCTGCATTGGCAGGTGGATTCTTTACCTCTGGACCACCAGGGAAGTCCAGGGCCCATGTCTGAAGTAAGTTGTCTTAATCCTTAACAATGCTATTAGGTTAATCAACACTAGGATGTTAGCAAATTTGAGCAGATCTGCTGAAATTCTTTGTGATGGGTATTTAATAAACTTCTACACAAATGAACTCTTTTTTTAATCTCTCCCATCCTCTTAATTTCTTGGTATGTCACTACCTACCAGTTTGACAGGCAGCTTCTGGTTTCTAGATGCTCATTCAGCACATCTATCTTAGTGTCATCTTTGGAATCTGAAAACAAGCTTCTTGTGTTTGTGCATAACTATAAAAAGTGTCTTAATCAGCAAACTCCAGCTTTTGTGACTTCACTCAGACTTTTTTCTGGTAGTCACACCTCTCCCTCTTTCAACAAGGGAAGGCACCCAAAGTCACCATGATTATTGTGAACAGCCGTGTATCCCAGTCTCAACCAAGTCTCATTCTGCAATTTTGCTGGTAGGAAAAAAAAAAAATGTCTGGAGCTGCTAGAGTTCATCTTGACCACCGCAAAACTAAAACCTGCTGAAGAGTGAAGTCAGTACAAAGGAAAGGAGAGCAAAGGATTTCAGCAACAACTCTGAGCACCTGAATCCAGCTGTGCCTGAAGGCGTTCCTCCTGGACCTTTCCATTATGTAAGCCAATGCCTGGTCTGTGTTGTTTAAGCTAGCTGAGTTCGGTTTGTTTCACTTGCTACTGAAAGGGTCCTAAAGGATATATCATAGTCTGGTAGTGAGGCCAATAGGACCAAAGCAAAGGAACCAGCCAGAACTTAGCAAAGCCCAGAATTCACTTAGCTAGTCATACACAGATACAAGTTTATTCTGATAAATCAGACCAGACTTGGGACCAAACCTTATCAGTAGTTACTGAGGTACTTTAAACCAAAATAGATTGAAAAATGAATACAACTATTAAATATATCTGTGTATTCTTAGCAAGGTCTAATTGTATTTAAAAAAACTACTCCATGGCAAAGGCATAAACTTATTTTATGAGTACTTTGCTTTGTTGCATTTTCACAAACTGTGTGTGTTTAAAACAAATTGAAGATTTGTGGTAACCCTGCATTGTTAGATGATGGTTAGCTTTTTTTTAGCAATAAAATATCTTTAATAATTTTATGTACATCATATTTTTAGACATAATGCTATTGCCCATAGTATAGTATAAACACAAGTTTTATATGTACTGGGAAATGAAAAAAATCGTGTGACATACTTTATTGCAATAGTCCCTTTATTGTGGTGGTCTGGAACCGAACCCTCAATACCTCTGAGGTGTGCCTGTGTTTACAGCTGCTACAAGAGTTACAGTTTCTCTCTCCCAACTCCCATTAGTAACACAGTCAGTGGCTTCTTCCCAGGTATTGCATAGAAGGATCTCTCTGAAATCTTTTTTTTTTTTTCTGCTTGGCTGTGCTAAAAGGACAGAAGCCTCACTCTGGACAGCAGGAAATAATGCATCACTTTGAACAAGTTGTCTTTTTATTATAAATATGATGATATGGCTAGGTGGGACGGCTTCAAAGAGGCAGGATGTTACCTTAAACATTTACAATGCTGTGGTTAAAACAGTCTCCTTAAATTACCGTTTCAACCCATGGATCTTGCATAAATATTTGGCTGTTGGTGACAGGCCTAATAAATCTGTTTAGGATGTCGCAGCAATATTTACTTACAAAGTAAAAGCATAAGCCCGCTTTGGCCAATAATTTTAAGACGAGATGCTACTTTTTAGCACCTTGCGTAAATATTTGCAAGACCTATAAATCCAAGATAACCTTGCCTCTTCTCTAAAGCTATTTACTATTAATACTTCCTATCATGGTCCAGCCAAATGCCACTTTTAAATGCCTTTTGATTCACTTTGCAAAGCTTGACATTTACTTGAAATATATTAGAAAACATCAACTGATTCTTGGGCAATGGAGGAATTTCTAATTGCCTGAAGTTCTTCTTTAAAAAAAATTAGTTTAATTGGAGTATAATTGATTTACAAGGTTGTGTTAGTTTCTGGTATACAGCAAAGTGAATCGGTTATATATATATATCAGATCAGATCAGATCAGTCGCTCAGTCGTGTCCGACTCTTTGCGACCCCATGAATCGCAGCACGCCAGGCCTCCCTCTCCATCACCAACTCCTGGAGTTCACTGAGACTCATGTCCATCGAGT
>NW_011495020.1:7306918-7322966 GCF_000754665.1 Bison bison bison
CCCATCCAGCCATCTCATCCTCTGTTGTCCCCTTCTCCTCTTGCCCCCAATCCCTCCCAGTATCAGAGTCTTTTCCAATGAGTCAACTCTTCGCATGAAGTGGCCAAAGTACTGGAGTTTCAGCTTTAGCATCATTCCTTCCAAAGAAATCCCAGGGCTGATCTCCTTCAGAATGGACTGGTTGGATCTCCTTGCAGTCCAAGGGACTCTCAAGAGTCTTCTCCAACACTACAGTTCAAAAGCATCAATTCTTTGGTGCTCAGCCTTCTTCATAGTCCAACTCTCACACCATACATGACCACAGGAAAAACCATAGCCTTGACTAGACGAATCTTGTTGGCAAAGTAATGTCTCTGCTTTTGAATATGCTATCTAGGTTGGTCATAACTTTCCTTCCAAGGAGTAAGCGTCTTTTAATTTCATGGCTGCAGTCACCATCTGCCGTGATTTTGGAGCCCAAAAAAATAAAGTCTGACACTGTTTCCACTGTTTCCCCATCTATTTCCCATGAAGTGATGGGACCAGATGCCATGATCTTCGTTTTCTGAATGTTGAGCTTTAAGCCAACTTTTTCACTCTCCACTTTCACTTTCATCAAGAGGCTTTTTAGTTCCTCTTCACTTTCTGCCATAAGGGTGGTGTCATCTGCATATCTGAGGTTATTGATATTTCTCCCGGCAATCTTGATTCCAGCTTTTGTTTCTTCCAGTCCAGCGTTTCTCATGATGTACTCTGCATATAAGCTATATATCCACTCTTTTTTTTAGATTCTATTCCCATATAAGTCATTGGGAGTACTGAATAGAGTTTCTGTGCTATGCTGCTAAGTCACCTCAGTCATGTCCGACTCTGTGCGATCCCATAGACGGCAGCCCACCAGGCTCCCCTGGTATTCTCCAGGCAAGAACACTGGAGTTGGTTGCCATTTCCTTCTCCAGTGCAGGAAAGTGAAAAGTGAAAGTGAAGTCACTCAGTTGTGTCCGACTCTTAGAGACCCTATGGACTACAGCCTACCAGGCTCCTCCATCCATGGGATTTTCCAGGCAAGAGTACTGGAGTGGGGTGCCATTGCCTTCTCCATTCTGTGCTATACAAGGGTTCTTATTATCTATTTTATGTATAGTAGTGTGTCTATGTCAATCCCAATCTTCCAATTTATTCCTCCTCCCCTTCCTCTTTGGTAACAATAAATTTGTTTTCTGTATCTGTGGCTCTACTTCTGTTTTATAAATAGGTTCATTTGTACCGTTTTTTTAGATTCCACACATAAGTGATATTATACGATATTTATTTTTCTCTGTCTGACTTGACTTGGTATGGCAGTCTCTAGGTCCATCCATCCTTGTTGCAGCAAGTGGCATTATTTTATTCTTTTTTATGGCTGAGTAATATTGCATTGTATATATGTACCACTCCTTTATCCATCCCTCCATCGATGGACATTTAGGTTGCTTCCATGTCCTGGCTATTGTAAATAGTGCTGCAATGAACATTGGGTACAAGTATCTTTTCAAGTTATGGTTTTCTCCAGATATATGCCCAGGAGTGGGGTATCTGGATCATATGGTAGCTCTAGTTTTAGTTTTTAAAGAAATATCCATACTGTTCTCCATAATGGCTGTACCAATTTACATTCCCACCAACAGTGTAGGTGAGTTCCTTTTCTTCCACATCCTCTCCAGCATTTGTTTGTAGATTTCTTAAAGACAGCCATTTCAATTAGTGTAAGGTGATACCTTTTTGTAGTTTTGATTTGCTTTTGTCTAATAATTAGTAATGTTGAGCATCTTTTCATGTGTCTCTCGGCCATCTGCAGGTCTTCTTTGGAGAGATGTCTATTTAGGCCTTCTGTGCTCTAATGGCCTAAAGTTCTGCATGATACTTCCAGGCTAGGGGAAGGGGCAAACTTCCTTTGCCTCTAAAGCTTGTGAATCAAAATATGCACAGTTAGGGGAAACATCTTATTATGTCTCATCAGAAACTGAAAGACACTCTCTTTATTTGATCTTCCACATTATAGGGATTGTAGAAAACTTGAAACAAAAGTGGAAAGGATGGTGGCTGCTTGGGCAACTGTTTACTCTGGAAAAACTGAGATGTAACCTCAGTGTTTTGGGCAAGGCTTTTACACAAATTGGAAAGGACTCTGGTCTTTCTCAAATAGAATGAAACACCATCTGAATTCTCTCTTGGTCTTTTCAGGAGTTGAGTTTCCTCCTGATTTTAAGAGATGGCTCCCCAGGGGAAAGACACCAACAGTGGCAAACATCTCTTTATGGAGGTCAAACAGCAAAATAAACTCTTGATTGCCCAACGCGTCCCTGTGCTGGTTTTTTTTTTTCCCCCATAGTTGAGTTTTTTCAAAAACTTTAAGAGGTATTTCCTGTTTACTACATGGTAGAAAAACAGGCTGTGGACAACTCACCCCAAGCCCAGACACCAGAGAATTCCAAAGTGCTTGTCATTTGCGTGTTAGTTACATTATCAGATTTGACTTCCAGTGAGTGTTAACTCAGCAAGTGGTCACCATTTACAGGAAAACAGAATGACTGATTTAGAAAAAAAAATTTTTTTTTCCAGGTATCATGTAAAAATTACTTTTTCCCCTCAAACTCATAATGAGGCCTCCTGGTCTGAATATTTCTGAGGAAGGAGAACAAAAGAAGTTTGCTTTGGTATTTACATTATCTAGGGGTGGAAGAAAAGGCTACAACCAAGGCTTTGATGTTTCTGAGGAGGACGGGAGATGATTTGATATTTATCCCTTCTTAGTATGTGAATTTATACCAGATGGCCCATTTAAAATAGTTCCCATTGCAAACCACTTTGCATTAAGCAGGGCCAACCAGAAAGCTCTCATTTCCTCTCTGGCGATAGCTGGTGTGAGACTAGCCTCCAAGGAGTGGCAGGACTGCCACACTTGCATCTGCTGCCAGGCTGCAGGAACTTGCCTGCCCTGCCACCCACTAATGCCAGTGGCTGGCGTCGGGGGCACAGCCTCTCTCCTCTCTCTGGGAATGGTGGATGCGAACAGTACTGTCTTGATGTGTTTCATTTATTCCTGGGAGGATTGTGGACGTTGTCACAGAAGATTCAAGGAGTGGATGAGTCAGGCTGGGCTAGTGTTATAACAAGCATCCTCAGGATACAGTGCTAGGTTCTGGAGACACAAAGCAAAGAGAACAAAGTCCTTGTTCTCATAGAGCTTCCATTTCAGTGCCGCTTTCAGGGTTACACTGAACCTCTAAAGTGAATAATCGTTTCCATCAAAGATCAGTTCTGGACTCTTTCTACATCAGTGTCACTCTCTGTAAGGAATGGGCCTGGATGAATGGATGCTATTTACATATAGAAACAAAGAAAGAGAAGCAGAAAATTCAAGTAATTCTGTTTCCTGCCAACTAGAAGAAATACCTTCCAGTTCCTCTCACTTGAGTCTCCTTCAAACATCTCAGCCTCTCCTGTGGTTTTCAATTCTTGCTGCACATTAAAGTCACTGTGTGTGTGAGAGAGTGTGTGTGTGTGTGTGTACACACTCAGGCAGATCCAACCCTTTGTGACCCCATGAACTGTAGCCCGCCAGGCTCCTCTGTCCATGGAATTTTCCAGGCAAGAATACTGGAATGGGTTGCCATTTCTTCCTCCTGGGAATCTTCTAGACCCAGGGATTGAATCTATGTCTCTTGTGTCTCCTGCATTGGCAGGCAGATTAAAGCCACCTGGGAAGCCCTATTAAAGTCACTCTTCCTTCTCAAGCACCACCCACCACCACCTCATCAAAACCGACTACTCTGGGAACTTCCCTGGTGGTCCTGTGCCGTCCTGTGCTAAGTCATTCAGGCATGTCTGACTCTGCAACCCATGGACTATAGCCCACCAGTCTCCTCTGCCCACGGAATTTTCCTGGCAAGAATATTGGAGTGGGTTGCCATTTCCTTCTCCAGGGGATCTTCCCAACTCAGGGATTGAACCCATGTTTCTTGTGTCTTCTGCATTGGCAAGTGGATTCTTTACCACTAGCGTGCCACATGGGAAGCCCTGTGGGAGGTAGCTTTTTTATGAGCCTAAAACTGCTCTGAAAAATAAGGTCTGTGGATTTTCAAAAAGTCAATTATTTTTTTTCTTCCCAGAAAAGAATCAGTGATTCATAATTACAAGACTCATCATGGAGACTGCCTCTCAAGCAAGTTTTGCCATCTCCTCTTTTCCCTCTTGAGGATAAAAATCAAGGTTGATATTCAGACCGCTAGATAAATAATATTTCTGGATTAAAGTATGACACTAAGAAGTTATTTAACTAGCATTTCTTCTGAAATGTTACTCCTGGACAACTGAGAATGCTGCGCTTTTGATAGTGCTCATTGGAAAGGAGAGGCTAATTTCACAGCCCGTCTTTTAAGGACAGCCCACGGAGGGAACAACAGTGCCTGGCATGAGTGTTACAAAGAAGGCCGTGTTCCCCACACGGCATTTCCCCAGGCAGCTGGGCAGAGTCCTACAGACTTACTCTATGCTGAAAAACTGAAGTGTTTGGCATCCAAAAGTGATGTCATACGCACCTAACTTTTGGTAAATGCGGGTTTAGTTAGATTGGTTGCATTTCAAGACTAAGGGGAAAACTGGAGGATAAAGTTGTTTCCTTCTGATCACACCCTGGTACACACAGACAGAAATCAAATAGAAAAACCAGCTGTCATCAAGTAGTGAAAATATTGGGATAAAAAATAGACTGTGAGGCATTGCAAAGAAATTCTACAAGGCTGAATTAGCTGCAGTCAGCCACTGGGGGTCTGATGAATGCCTTGAGCATTTCTCTCTTCTGCTCTCTTCTGAGTATTCTTGCCCTCATTGAGGTTAACTCGGGATCAAAGAATCTTTGAATTCACCGAATGTTCAAGAACAGCCTGCTCTTGCATGGCCTGAGTGACCCCCATAGCCCCCGCACACTCAGCCACTCGGGTGTACCAACTCAGAGCCACCCTAGACTGAGAATTCTGACAACCATGCACACATACACTATATATATATATATGTCCTCGTTTTATTCTTTAAAGTTTGAAGGTCTTAAACTTTTTGGATGTGTTTCAGAGATAGAATCTTCAAAATATAGGTACAGGTGGCAAGTACTTTAATAGTAAACCACTTAATAATTTATTAATGAGAGATAGTAAATGAATGTGTTTCCCTGGAGGCTCATATGGTAAAGAATTTTCCTGCAATGCAGGAGCCCCAAGTTTGATCCCTGGGTTGGGAAGATGCCCTGGAGAAGAGGCATCCTTCTCAAAATTCTCTAAGCCAGGCTTCAACAGTACCTGAACCATGAACTTCCAGATGTTCAAGCTGGATTTAGAAAAGGCAGAGAAACCAGAGACCAAATTGCCAACATCCACTGGATCATCCAAAAAGCAAGAGAGTTCCAGAAAAACATCTACTTCTGCTTTATTGATTGCACCAAAGCCTTTGACTGTGTGGATTACAAAAAACGGGAAAATTCTTCAAGAGATAGGAATACTAGATCACCTTACCTGCCTCCTGAGAAATCTGTATGCAGCTCAAGAAGCAACAGTTATAACTGGACATGGAACAATAGACTGGTTACAAATTGGGAAAGGAACATCTCAAGGCTGTATATTGTCACCCTGCTTATTTAACTCATATGCAGAGTACATCATGCGAAATGCCAGGCTGGATGAAGCACAAGCTGGGATCAAGATTGCCGGGAGAAATATCAATAGCCTCAGATATGCAGATGACACCACCCTTATGGAAGAAAGTGAAGAAGAACTAAAGAATCTCTTGATGAAAGTGAAAGAGGAGAGTGAAAAAGCTGGCTTAAAACTCAACATTCAAAAAAAACCTAAGATCATGACATCTGGTCCCATCACTTCATGGCAAATAGATGGGGAAATAATGGAAACAGTGACAGAATTTATTTTCTTGGGCTCCAGAATCACTGCAGATGGTGACTGCAGCCATGAAATTAAAAGATGCTTGCTCCTTGGAAGAAAAGCTATAACCAACCTAGACAGCATATGAAAAAGCAGAGACGTTACTTTGCCAATGAAGGGCCATCTAGTCAAGGCTATGGTTTTTCCATGTGTCATGTATGGATGTGAGAGTTGGACTATAAAGAAAGCTGAGCGCTGAAGAATTGATGCTTTTGAACTGTGGTGTTGGAGAAGACTCTTGAGAGTCCCTTGGACTGCAAGGAGATCCAGCCAGTCCATCCTAAAAGAAATCAGTCCTGAATATTCATTGGAAGGACTGGTGCTGAAGCTGAAACTCCAATACTTTGGCCACCTGATGCGAAGGACTGACTCATTTGAAAAGACCTTGATGTTGGGAAAGATTGAAGGCAGGAGAAGGGGATGACAGAGGATAAGATGGTTGGATGGCATCACCAACTTGATGGGCAAGAGTTTGAACAAGCTCTGGGAGTTGGTGATGGACAGGGAAGCCTGGCAAGCTGCAGTCCAAGCAGACTTGGACACGACTAAGCAACTGAACTGAACTGAACCCACTCCAATATTCTTGCCTTGAGAATCCCATGGAGAGGAATAAATAAATAATACTGTTCATTTGAGGAAGCCTTAATGGCACCCCACTCCAGTACTCTTGCCTGGAAAATCCCATGGATGGAGGAGGCTGGTAGGCTGCAGTCCATGGGGTCACTAAGAGTCAGACACAACTAGGTGACTTCACTTTCACTTTTCACTTTCATGCATTGGAGAAGGAAATGGCAACCCACTCCAGTGTTCTTGCCTAGAGAATCCCAGGGACAGGGGAGCCTGGTAGGCTACCGTCTATGGGGTCACACAGAGTCGGACATGACTGAAGTGACTTAGCATAGCATAGCATATCAGTGCCAGCCATGGTGCTTGGTGTTGGGACAAATCAGAGATGACACAGATGCAGATCAACACGCAGAGACTTGAGGCCCAGGCGGGTAATGGGGTGTATTCCCAAGTAACAATAATGTGAGGCAGACAGTGGTAAATGCCATGAAAGAATCTCAAATGACAAACAGCAGGAGCGCGGGGCAGTGGGCCTTACTCCCAGCTGAGGGAATGGAGGAGGTAGTATTAGTGATGTTAGACGTTGGTCTGGGAGGCCAGGACTGGGTCTGCAGACAGGGAGCACCCTAGATGCCACTTTATCAAATGCTCCGGGAGAGGAAAGCCTGCTTTCAAGAGCAGGAGGGGAAGAGCGGCTAGGTGGGGGAGGAAAATCAGGACTACCCAAAGGTATTTTGCCCTGAGTGGGCACCACAGACATGGAGATAATGGGCACTTCCAGGAGGAGTTGTGGGGAACATAGGAAGGAGATGGGGAGAGTGGTGAACAGGTGATCTCTGGTCAGAAGAAGAATTTTGTTTTTTCCTTTTTTCCCTTTATTTTCTTTCAAGTTAGAAGTGTTCAGATTTCTGGCCACATGTGCAAGATGAGGCAAAGAAATGGGAAGGGAAGGGATTAGAAACACGAGGAGAGATGGGGAAGGGTGTGAGGAATGATCAAACATTTGGACAAGAATGCTCACAGCAGCTGTATGTGAAAGAGCCCCAAACTGGAAACCCTAATGCCCATCTATGGGGGAGTGGTTAGAGAAATTGCAGCATATATTCAGACAATGGAATGCTACCCAGCAAAGGAAAAATAAAATACTGGCATTTTATGAACAACATAGATTAATCTCACAGATATGGTGCTGAGTTTGAGAAGCACAAAATTGAAATAGTACAGATGCCAAAGAGTTCCTATTGTGTGACTGCATTTATACGAAGCTCGGAATTAGGCGTAACTAGTCTATGGTGGACAGAGGTAGGATGGTGGTTACCCTTGAGGTGGATAATAGCTGGAAGGGGCCACAAAGGAGCCAGTGGGTGTGGGACTGAAAATGTTCCTTATCTTGACTCGGTGGGGGTATACATGTGTGTGCCTGTGGACAATTATGGTGAGCTACAAGTAAGACTTGTGCACTTGATGGAGTTTATTCCTCAATAGGGAAAGAGAGACAAGAAACTGGGGCCAAAGAGGTGAATGAGATAAAGCTAGGAGACTGGGAGGGTGTAAGGACAGGGATTTTAAGGTAGAGTGAAGTCAAATTGCTCTGTGGCATCTAACTTCTTCATCCATCTAGGTATGAGCAGGTAATGCCTCACCTGCAGTGGTGGGAATGATGGAGATGGAAAGACAGGGACAGCTTCTTCAAGGGCATGATCTACAAGAAGTGGCAACTGAGTACAGGACTTGGAGGGCATCTGAAGAACAGGAGGGAGTCTCAGGTGCTCCCAAGGCCTAGAACCTAGATGTGTGCCCTACATCACTGTGTCTGATAGAAAGGTGTTAACCCACCTACTGGGTACTTATCCCAGTGATGGAACATGACCATACATCTAATTCATGGGCTCCATCCTGTCCAGTATCAACCTTGATTTAGCTGGCTCTAGCTGAGTCATCAGGAGCCTTCAGAGGATAAACAAACATGTCAGGGAATACTGTTAGTTTAGTTTTAGCAGCAGCTCTCACCTTATCCTGGGTAAGACTGAGTAGGGGTGGGGCTTGGAGTTGTCCCCCAAATCTGTTAAATGCAGTCGCTTGCAATGCAGCTGATGCTGGTGTAAATTAAGGGGGCCTGAGAACAACTTCACAATGGACACACAACAGAGAGCCTGTGCCTGCCGATACCGACTGGGGAAGCCAGTTCAGAAGCCCTGGGCAGAAAGCAAAGGGAAGGAGAAGCAGCGAACCCACCGTGCGTGCAAAGCTTCCCTTCCCCTGGGCAGCATCAGAAAAACCAGGGAGGCACAGCGTGCTTGGCCCTGCTCTGCCAGTGGTCTCTCGTCCTTCCTAAAGCACCTGGAATTCCACATGGATGGCGTCCTTTCTTTAGGCGACAATGAGATTCAGAAATCCCATCCACCTGGGCAAGTTTGGGAAACTGGGCCATCAGGGATGCTGAGAACCGGGGCAGAGATGTTGCCCAGCTGGCATCTCCTGGACCCTGACCCTCCCTTCTCCTCCCAGATGAGGATGTGGTTTTACTGGTGTTAAGTCCAGGTCAGATCCAGGAAAGCTTGATGCTTGTGAGTGCTGAGTGCTCAGTCGCTCTGTTGTGTCCGACACTTCGCATCCCCTTGGAATGTAGCCCACCAGGCTCCTCTGTCCATGGGATTTCCCAGGCAAGAATACTGGAGCAGGTTGCCATTTCCTTCTCCAGGCTGATGCTTGTGATCAGCCCCACAAATGCAAGTCCATTGATTGTTAGTGTAAGTTCTTCCTGGGGAGGGGTGAGCCTAAGGCTAACAGTGGCTGAGCAAGGCTTGGGCCCTTTCCTGAACTCTGGCAGAGCCCCATCTGCAGTGCTGCCTGTAAGAGAACTCAGGAGCAAAGAAGAAACGTCATCCAGACGGGCCACACCTGCTCCTGCCTGGGGTGACCATTTCCCTGTCCTTTTGCTCTGTATCTTGCCTAAATAAACAGGATTGTCCCACAAACATGTGCACGCAACACGCGAGAGTGTGTGAGAGCCTTTCAGGGAGCGTGTAACCCGCTGAACCAGTGCTGTCATTGTGACTGCATCACGGGCTGTGGAAAGAGGTGGGCACAAAGGGATTCGGGGGACTCAGGGAACCTAAAAAGCAGGAGATCGCCATCGATCTTCTGAAAATGCATGGCTTAAAATACGTACCACCTGATGTGGGCCCCAAAGACAGCTCCAGGCCAAGGGGGTGGTACTGAAAAGAGGTCCAGAGAACTGATGGGGGTGAGGAGAGAGGAAGGAACACAGGAAGGGAGGAGACAGGAGAGGAGAGCTGTCAGCAAGGGCAGTCAGAGGAGGCGGACAGCGTGATAAAAGGACTCTGGATCGGGGGTCTTAGAGGAAGCAGCTTAAACTTAGGATGAGAGAGAAAGGAAAGGATTCTCCCCCCAAAAGAGTTGGTAGGTACAAAGGCGCAGGGGTGGGCAAGTGGACAGTGTTCAGGCAGAGAAGGAGCAGAACTTTGTGCTCTGGGAGTCGGCTGTGTCTGGTAGAGTCCACCTGCGGCTTCACGTGTTAGTCAGGCAACAATCAGCAGGGTAAGACAAGTGTTTTATATTCACACACCTCTCTCTATATATAATTCACATGTAATTGTATATATGAATATAGGAGGCCGTGGGCAAAGTAGAAGGTGGGAGGATTAAGAAAATATTTTTAAAGGAATAGAAGCATATAACACAGCATCAACTCAATGGACATGAGTTTGAGCAAACTCAGGGAGAAGGTGAAGGACAGCAAAGGACAGCCTGGTGTACTGAAGTCCATGGGGTTGCAAAGAGATGGACACGACTGAACCACTGAACAACCACATACAACAGAGATGACTGCAAAGTCAGTATTGCACATCTAGTTAATGTAGCAACAGGCAAGAAAAGGCAGCTCTCAGCGGTGGTCCCACAGTCACTGTGCTGTGGACCTCAGCCCCCTCCTTCAGCCTCCTCAAAGTCTTAGAGCAGCCCCATTGTCATGGAGGCTGGGCTGTGCGGCAGGCATACCTGGTTCAAGCTTGGCTCTGCCACTCTCCAGCCATGGGACCGCTGACAAATTACTTGCTCTTCCTGAGCCTCAGTTTTCTCATCTGTAAGTGGGAATACCATAATATAATCAATCTCAGAGGGTTGTTGTCAGTTTTATTGAATCAGGAGGAACCAAGTCCAGTGTCGCAGAGCCCTCAGCAAATGTTAGCTTCTTTTATTATCAAACATTACAAGTTAGAGGAGGTGACAGTGTTCTCTGCCTCAGCCATATGAGTGCCAAGACGTGTGGCTTACAAGGCCCCTGTGGTAGAGTAGTTGCCCACCCAATATCTAGTCTCCCCTTCTTCCTTAGTAATTGACCGTTTATTTTGTTCAACATGGATTAAACACACACACACACATACACACACACACACCTGTTTTGCTTGCTTCCCTTGCACCTATGGCCCATCCTGTTCTGACCAAAGAGATGTAAGCACTAGGTGTACCCTCTATGAAGCTCTTTAAATGAGTTGACTGAGGAAACACACACCACTTTGCCCTTCCTAATCTTCCTCCTTCTTCCTACCTAGAATGTAGATGTGATGGCTGAAGCTTCAGCAGCCTGGTTGAACCATGTGGTGACTCAAGGATGGAAACCTTAAACTAAGGCTGGACAGAGGGACAAGGAGCAGAAGGGTCCCAGACAATGATGTGTGTGTGTGTGTGTGTGTTAGTCACTCAGTCATGTCCGACTCTTTGTGACCCCATGTTCTGTAGCCCACCAGACTCCTCTGTCCATGGGATTCTCCAAGCAAAAATACTGGAATAGGTTGCCATTTCCTTCTCCCCCAGACAATGATAGAGCAGCATGATAGTTTTAAGCTGCCTATCTCTTAACTCTCATTGCATGATAAACATACCTCATACACAATAAACTTGATAAACACCTATGCTGTTTGAGTACTGTATGTATGATACTCACCACTAATGACGTTTCCCCAGTCGTGTCCAACTCTTTGAGACTCCATGGACCGTAGCCTACCAGGCTTCTCCGTCCATGGGATTTTTCAGGCAAGAGTACTGGAATGGGTTGCCATTTCCTTCTCCAGGGGATCTTCCCGACCCAGGGATCGAACTCAGCTCTCCTGCATTGTAGGCAGACGCCTTACCCTCTGAGCCACCAGGTAAGCCCTCATTGCGTGATAAACATATCTCATACATCATAAACTTGATAAACACCTATACTGTTTGAGTACTGTATGTATGATACTCACCACTAATGACATTTCCCCATGACTGAAAAATGGGATTAGGGGCTGGAGCTGGCTGGAAGCTGAGATCCCTGGGTAGGCAACTGGTTTATTCTATGCCCTTGCCTCTCTCTCTTTCTCTCTCTTATACTAGTACACACCTGCAGTGGGCTGAACGTCCATGTCCCAATCTTCAGCAACTGTGAATGGTACCTTATTCAGAAAAAGAGATCTCTGCAGATGTAATTAAGTTAAAGTTCTTAAGATGAGGTGATGATCCTGGATTAGCTGGATAAGACCTCAGTCCAGTGACAAGTGTCCTTATAAGAGGCACACAGAAGAGAAGATAGATGAGAACACAATGTGACCACCAAGGCAGAGATTAGAGTGATGCAGCCAGGAGTCAAGGAAAGCTGTCAGCTACCAGAAACTGCTGCTGCTGCTAAGTCACTTCAGTCGTGTCCGACTCTGTGCAACCCCATAGACGGCAGCCCACCAGGCTGCCTCATCCCTGGGATTCTCCAGGCAAGAATACTGGAGTGGGTTGCCATTTCCTTCTCCAATGCATGAAAGTGAAAAGAGAAAGTGAAGTTGCTCAGTCGTGTCCGACTCCTAGCGACTCCATGGACTGCAGCCTACCAGGCTCCTCCGCCCATGGGATTTTCCAGGCAAGAGTACTGGAGTGGGGTGCCATTGCCTTCTCCGACCAGAAGCTGTAAGAGGCAAAAAAGACTGCTTCCTGGAGCCTCCAGAGGGAGTGTGGCCCTGCTGATGCCTTGATTTGAGGCTTCTGTATTTCTCTCCAGAACCACAAGAGAATACATTTTTGTTGTTTTAACCAATCCAGTTCATGGTAATTTGTTATGGCAGCCACAAGAAACTCACACATACCCACGGCCCACTGCACCCAGGCTTATATCGTGTAGAGTGGGAGCCTTGAACCTTTTGCGGTTCTTCAATAAATTCTTGAACTAAATGGGCATTGGAAACATGAAAGCCTGGCTGCTCTCCCCTCCTCAGGGAGGAAGGAGCAGGCCTACAGCTCTGACATTCCCCGCATACTGTCCTGCACAGACTCTAAACAGCTGTATTCCAGTGGCAGCTGTGACCCAATGGTACACAGAAGAGGAAAACCGTTTGTACCATCTGGAGGACGCAGCCTGATCCTCTTTGCTCTGAAACATCTCTGAGTTTAGAAATCTAAACACATATTCCAGTTTGTCAAGCTTCCTGAAGGACTGGGATCTATTACATGGTTGCATAATAGAGTTAAGTGACCGCACTGCCCTGGCCTCCCTCCACCCCCACGTCGGGACCAAGGTTAGGAGAGGAAGTAGGCTGGAGAAGATGGGCCAGAGGATGGGAACCAGAAGGGCAGGAAGCATGGGCAAGCACACTCAAGATTCTAGAACCTTCCAACGAGCTGTGGAAAGAAAAGCGGTTGCACTACCCACTACTTTTGTCAGAATTGGAAAGCAACATAGGCTGGTGGTGATGTGCACGGTGACTGTCTTGAATCTGAGACGAGGTTCTTCCTCTAACCTGCTGTGTATCCTGGACCAATTTGATCTGTAAGATTTGTCTTACCTGTTCATAAACTGGGGCTAGTAACTACATTTTCTTCTTGGAGTTGGTTGTGAGGATTAAGGGAGATAAAAATGCATGGAAAGTGCTTTGGGCAGTACTTGGTGCTAGATAAGAATGTGTTAACAGAAACACCAAGTGTTTCAGAATCCATGATAATCAAAAATGCTAGGCTTCTCCCAGTCACAGAAATTCATCAGCAAGGCATCCATTTCCTGTGGGTAAGCTGTTCAACCACAATTTTTCAAGGACTTCCCTTTGTATTTTTTTTGTTGTTATTGTTTGTTTTTATTTACTTATGTGTTTTTATGGCCACACTTGTACAGCAAATGGGATCTTTACTCCCTGACCAAGGATCGAATCCTCACTCCGTGCAGTGGAAATGCAGAGTCTTAACTACTGGACCGCCAGGGAAGTCCCTCTTTTTTTGTTGTTAAACAGTGCTGGCCCAAGCCTCATACCACAAAATTCCTCCACCCCCCATTCATGCCTGCAATTCCATTGCTAAAGGCTTTATTCCTATCTAATCCAGAGAGGTCAGCAAACTATTAAAAGCTAGAGAGTAAATATGCTAGGCTCTGTGGGTTACATGTGGTCTCTGTCACATATTCTTCCTTTTTTATTTTTAACTTGAGAGGACTACAGAGTCTGGATTTGGCCCAAGGGCCGTGATTTGCCAAATCCCGCTAGATGAAGATTTAAAGAGCCTCGAAGTTTTCCGATGAGGTTAGTCATCTAGATAAAGAAAGAGGTTTTCTGTCTTCTCTCCCTTTAGCAAGAGAGGAGGAGATGGCAATGGTGGCCCCCAAGGGGAAGGACTCATTGAAGGGATTAACTGACTAAAGGACATAAAGCAGACCTTGAAGACAGAGCAGATGCTGGCACTGCCTGATTTTGCCCGAGGCAGGCCTGTTTCAGAGTTTGCAGCCATCAGTGAGGAACAGGTGAGAACCAGACTAACATCTGTGCTTCAATATGGCTCACATCCCACACTAAAAAGTGCTGTCATTTCCCAGCAATCTAACCTAGTAAAATGCTCAGAAGTTAAAATGCCAAAACCTGATTTTGTAAGTAATCCACTCCTGTTGATAGGTTCTCCTCATCCTATGACCTTTCATTCGAAGCAGCAGAAGACAGGGCTACAATTTTAACTCTGACAGCAACAAAGAAACTCCCTGGATGATAGAATGAGATCACAGATGCAATCTGCAGGGCCAGAAGACTCCCATCTGCACTTGGTAGAAAACTGGCTTGTGAAGATGCTGACCACTGGGCCAGGATCTAATGGATATGACTGCACAGAAAAGAAAAGAAGAATGCTGTAGATTAAGTAAATTCAGCCTGGAAGGAATGTAGACTACTCTTTGATCAAAAGAGAAAGTAGGATAGATCAAGTTTTTCTTTATCCAAAAATGACCAAAAAAAATTATAAACATGCTCAACAAAGTTTGGAATGACAGTTCTTATTGGTTTCTGCTGAGGTGGATATTTCAAGGGATCTTTGCTTCCTACTAAAAGTTTATTCTTTACCTGAGTTTCTATGTATACCCAATGTATTAGTATGAGTCTCTGGGGGAAAAGAACCAATGATATATATTGGTTTTGTTTGGTTCTGTTTTATATATATATAAATACATACATACATACATATATATGAGAGAGATGACTTGATTGTAAGGAATTAGCTTACACAATTGTGGGGGCTGGCAAGTCTAAAATCTATAAGGTAGACCACAGGCTGGAAACACCAGAGAGAGTTCATATTGCATTGAAGTTCAAATGCAATGTACAGGTAGAATTCATCCTTGGGAAACTTCAGCATTTCTCTCTTAAGGCCTTCAGCTGATTGGGTGAGGCTCATACACATTATGGAGGAAATCTACTTTATTGATTTAAATGTTCAGTTCAGTTCAGTTCAGTCAGTCGCTCAGTCGTGTCCGACTCTTTGTAACCCCATGAATCGCAGCATGCCAGGCCTCCCTGTCCATCACCAACTCCCAGAGTTCACCCAGACTCGTCGTGTCCATCGAGTCAGTGATGCCATCCATCGATCTCATCCTCTGTCGTCCCCTTCTCCTCCTGCCCCCAATCCCTCCCAGCATCAGAGTCTTTTCCAATGAGTCAACTCTTCACATCAGGTGGCCAAAGTACTGGAGTTTCAGCTTTAGCATCATTCCTTCCAAAGAAATCCCAGGGCTGATGGTTGGCTCTCCTTGCAGTCCAAGGGACTCTCAAGAGTCTTCTCCAACACCACAGTTCAACAGCATCAATTCTTCGGCACTCAGCCTTCTTCACAGTCCAACTCTCACATCTATACATGACCACAGGAAAAACCATAGCCTTGACTAGACAAACCTTTGTTGGCAAAGTAATGTCTCTGCTTTTGAATATGTTATCTAGGTTGGTCATAACTTTCCTTCCAAGGAGTAAGCATCTTTTAATTTCATGGCTGCAGTCACCATCTGCAGTGATTTTGGAGCCCCCCAAAATTAAGTCTGACACTGTTTCCACTGTTTCCCCATCTATTTGCCATGAAGTGATGGGACCAGATGCCATGATCTTAGTTTTCTGAATGTTGAGCTTTAAACCAACTTTTTCATTCTTCTCTTTCACTTTCGTCAAGACGCTCTTTAATTCTTCTTCACTTTCTGCCATAAGGGTGGTGTCATCTGCATATCTGAGGTTATTGATATTTCTCCCGGCAATCTTGATTCC
>NW_011495020.1:7323292-7324142 GCF_000754665.1 Bison bison bison
ATTTTGAGCATTACTTTACTAGCGTGTGAGATGAGTGCAATTGTGTGGTAGTTTGAGCATTCTTTGGCATTGCCTTTCTTTGGGATTGGAATGAAAACTGACCTTTTCCAGTCCTGTGGCCACTGCTGAGTTTTCCAAATTTGCTGGCATATTGAGTGCAGCACTTTCACAGCATCATCTTTCAGGACTTGAAATAGCTCAACTGGAATTCCGTCACCTCCACTAGCTTTGTTCATAGTGATGCTTTCTAAAGCCCACTTGACTTCACATTCCAGGATGTCTGGCTGTAGGTGAGTGATCACACCATCATGATTATCTGGGTCATGAAGACCTTTTTTGTACAGTTCTTCTGTGTATGCTTGCCATCTCTTCTTAATATCTTCTGCTTCTGTTAGGTCCATACCATTTCTGTCCTTTATCGAGCCCATCTTTGCATGAAAGTTTCCCTTGGTATCTCTAATTTTCTTGAAGAGATCTCTAGTCTTTCCCATTCTGTTGTTTTCCTCTATTTCTTTGCATTGATCGCTGAGGAAGGCTTTCTTATCTCTTCTTGCTATTCTTTGGAACTCTGCATTCAGATGCTTATATCTTTCCTTTTCTCCTTTGCTTTTCACTTCTCTTCTTTTCACGGCTATTAGTAAGGCCTCCCCACACAGCCACTTTGCTTTTTTGCATTTCTTTTCCATGGGGATGGTCTTGATCCCTGTCTCCTGTACAATGTCACGAACCTCCACCCATAGTTCATCAGACACTCTATCTATCAGAGCTAGGCCCTTAAATCTATTTCTCACTTCCACTGTATAATCATAAGGGATTTGATTTAGGTCATACCTGAATGGTCTAGTGGTTT
>NW_011495020.1:7324284-7333421 GCF_000754665.1 Bison bison bison
CTGATAGCCTGTGCCCTGCTTCATTCTGTACTCCAAGCCAAATTTGCCTGTTACTCCAGGTATTTCTTGACTTCCTACTTGTGCATTCCAGTCCCCTATAATGAAAAGGACATCTTTTTTGGGTGTTAGTTCTAAAAGGTCTTGTAGGTCTTCATAGAACCATTCAACTTCAGCTTCTTCAGCATTACTGGTCGAGGCATAGACTTGGATTACTGTGATATTGAATGGTTTGCCTTGGAAACGAACAGAGGTCATTCTGTTGTTTTTGAGATTGCATCCCAAGTACTGCATTTCGGACTCTTTTGTTATCTAAAAAATACATTCACAGCAAAATAGCTGGATGGCATGGCCTAGCCAAATTCAAAACATAGAATTAACCCTTATACCCTGAAATAGTAGCCTGGCTTTGCAATTTTCCCTTTTTTTCTTTGGAGAGAAAAGCTTTCTCAGAAACCTCCCTGGAAGTGCTGATTTGCTTCACTGGATAGGCCTCTCATGTGACCACCTTGAGCTGCAAGGGAGGCTGGAAACACTGCTGCTCCAAATAGAACTAGGTTTCTGTTAGCAAGAAAAAAGGAGATGAGACTATCAAGTGGGTAACTTAGAGTATCTGCCACAAGGATAGTGTACAATTACTTTTATCTGGATTTTAAAAGATATTTCTTTTTTAAAATTAATTTTTATGAGAGTATAGTTGATTTACACTTTGCATTAGATTCTGTTGTACAGCAAAGTGAATCAGTTATACATGTACATATATCCTGGGGCTGTCCCAGGTGGCACAGTGGTAAAGGATATGCTTGCCAATGTAGGAGATGTAAGAGATGCAGTTTCAATCCCTGGGTCAAGAAGATCCCCTGGAGAAAGGGATGGCTACCCACTTCAGTATTCTTGTCTAAAAAATTCCGAGGACAGAGAAGCATGATGGGCTACAGTCCGTAGGGTCACAAAAAGTCAGACACAACTGAGCACGCTCACATACACACACACTCTCTCACACACACATATCTACTCTTCTTTAAGATACTATTTCCATTTAGGTCATTACAGAGTACGGAATAGAGTTCCCTGTGCTATACAGAACGTTCTTGCTAGTTATCTATCTTCTATATAGTAGTGTGTGTATATATCAATCCCAATATACATCTGTGACTCCATCTCTGTCTTGTAAATAGGTTCATTTGTAATTTTTAGATTTCACATATAAGTGAAATCATATGATATTTCTCTTTGACTTCAGTTAGTATAAGAAGTATTTTTTAGTTTCACATTTTGCCATTTGTCTAATAAATATTATGTTTTCTATAGGATAAGTCTGTGATACCACATTGAATACTACAGTGTACTTGCTCTTAAGAAAATTAAATCTATAGTGGTTTCCAAGAATAAACCATTATTATGAGAGAGATGTGATAGAGGAGGGTACCCAATTAATTCTTTAGAAAGAAGTGGGTGGGAAACTGGGACAGTTTCAAAGAGGAGGTGACAGGAGAATAAAGTCTTAAAGGATGACTAAGAGTTGGCTTTGGGGATGAGGAGGCAAAGGAAGAGAGTAAGCAAAGGCCTGTGGTGGGAAGGCAGGTTATGTGAATAAGTCAGGGTCTCTGCAGGAGAGCAGACACCTCTTCAAGTACTTACAACAGAGGAAATTTAAGGCAAGGGACTGGTTGTATGGTAGAGAGAGATGCTGAGAGCTAAACATGGGATGATGAGTCCATGCAGAAAATGGCATCAGCAAGAAGCCATTATCACCTCGGATGGTAAAGAGTCTGCCTGCAATGCATGAGACCCAGGTCCAATCCCTTGGTTGGGAAGATCCCCTGGAGAAGGGAATGGCAACCTACTCCAGTATTCTTGCCTGGAGAATCCCATGGACAGAGGAGCCTGGCAGGCTACAGTCCATGGCATCTCAAAGAGTTGGATATGACTGAGCAAGTAACAATAAACTAGAGGGAAAAAGAAGGGACCAGAAGCTGAAATCACACTGGGCCTATTTGGTAAGGGCCAGAACTACAGAAGAGACATAGTTACTGATGTGGAAGCCACCGAGGCAGCAAGGAAAGAGATACCCTCTCCCTTCTTGCTATCCTCCCTATTTCACCAGTGCCTCCCTCTGGCCTAACCCAACCAGCTGGCCATCTGAAACAATGTGGCCTGCAAGTGTCAGCCATGGTGGATAAAAACAGAGCAAGGGGAGGGTGAGCTTGGATTCCCAGGTGAAGCGAGGGACCAGAGATGATGCATCTTTGGGAATCTACGAGTTTCACTAATGTGCAATAGTGATAGTTGACATTTATAAGCATTTACCAAATGGTAGGAAGCCTGCTAAGTGTTTTATATGTATAAACCTATTTACTTGGTATAGGTTAGGTACGTAAAGAGGAATGGCAGGAGTTGATGCTGCAATATGGAATTAACAGCAAGGGTCACACCACTAAGGGATTATATACCATATCAAGATTTTTAAATTTAGTCCTGAAGGCACTGGGGAATCAATGAAGCTTCGAAGCAGAGGAATGATATGATTTGGTTTGTGTTTTTGAAAGATCATTTCATGACCATTTCTAAGTTCTGACCATCAATAATTCATCAAAGTAAATAATGGAGATGTGACTAAAGAGACTTGGGAGTGTGACCAGTTTCTCTTCCTGCTTTCTCTGTTCATCTGCTTGGAGCAGACAGCATCACTTCTGAACACTTGTGTCATCTGTTGACATGCTGGGAACTTCGTTTACTTTAGCTCAGCAAAACTGGAGCAGTAGACCTTTTAAAAGCAAAATATTTATTACTAATCTATACAATAGCTATGACAGTTAATGTATTAGTGTATTACTCACTTCATTAACACACTTCCGGAGGAATCTACATCCTAGTAATGTTCTAGAGATAGACTTTCTCTATCTACTAGTCCCTTAAAGTGTATGTGGTACTTATGATTTGGTTTTCAACTTTTAAAATAAATCAGTGTCATTTGTCATTGGGTGTAGAGGTGGCAGTTGGAGACAGAACTTCAGATTAGCTTGAAGTGTTGACACAGTGTTATCACAGAGCCAAGACTTATGGCCCTAGAAGAGACATTTAGAGTTTTTTTCTTCCAACAACCTCTTTTAGATGAGAAAAGTGAGCCCACACAAATAAAGCCCAAGCATTTTAAAGTGGTTAGTGGGGCTAGGGCTACAACCCAGACTCTCAGATCAACTCTTTTCACACTTGGCTTTATTGCTAAGGCATCCAGAGGTAATAAGAAGTTGCCATTTTCAGAAATACTGCTCAGGTGACCAGTTTCATCTCACATGGACTTGAGCAAAAAAAGAAAAAATAAATAAAAGGGTTTATTGGCTCAGTAAACAGTTTAGGGGATATTTCAATTTCAGGCATGGGTCAGTCTACAGGCTTGCTCTTGTAGTTAGGACTCAGGCACTTTCTTTTCCTTTTTAAAAAAAATTTTTATTTTGTATTGGGATAGGGCCAATTAACAAGGTTATGATAGTTTCAGTTGAGCTTCAAAGGGACTCAGCTGTACGTATTCGTGTATCCATTCTCCCCCACAAGACCCTCCCATCCAGGCTGCCACGTAACACTGAGCAGAGTTCCAGGTGCTATATAGTAGGTTCTTGTTGGTTATTTTAAATATAGCACTGTGTACATGTCCGTCCCAAACTTCCTAACTATCCCTTTCCCCCATTCTTCTCCCCAGTAACCATAAGTTTGTTCTTTAAATCTGTGAATCTGTTTCTGTTTTGTAAGTAAATTCATTTGTATCATTTATTTTTAGATTCCACATATAAGGGATGTCATCTGATATTTCTCCTTCTCTGTCTGACTGACTTCACTCAGTATGACAAACTCAAGGTCCATTCATGTTGCTGCTAATGGCATTATTTCATTCTTTTTAATAGACCCAGCCACTTTCATCTGAGTAGGTTTCATTCAGATAGGCTCTTCCCATGATGAGGCAAGAAGGAGACCAAAGTCCAGGCCTACCGCCTGTCTGCTCAGCATCCCTAGTGAAAAGAACTTGTCTCTTTCCTAATAATATCAGTGAAAGTCTTGGAACTAAATTTTATTGGTCTAGCTTGGGTCCTGTGCCCATCCCTGAACCAATCACTGTAGCCAAGGGGAATGAAATGCTCTGATTGGCTAGGTCTGACTCCTATGTCTATACCGTGTCAGGGGGTGGTCTCAGCACCTCTGTCCTGAAATTGTGTGTTTGGAGAATGAGGGCAGTTAAATTCCCTGGAGAAGATTCAAGTTTCATCAACCCAAGAAGAGAAAATAGGTGCTAGACAGGCACAAAACTGAGATGGACTCTAGACTCTTATGTTGAATAAGAGTGGATTTCTAGATATTATTGGTGAGGCTTGCCCGTTGGCTATTACCCCGTTGTGGAAAATAATCCCCTTAGGTAGAAGGAATTTCTCACATGAAAGCACATGCCCCCCCCACGGAATTCAGGGAAGTTGATTGTTTCTGCGGCTCTGAGTCTTTGGAAAGATGGTGATTCTGAATAGAGGACTCTACCCCCTATGCTGACCCTACCCTATGGATTGATCACTTTTGAGAAACACTCCATTAACAAAGAGACTCTTGCCTTGGGCCTCCGTTAGAGGCAGTCACTCCAACAAATTTAGCAAACTGAGTGTTTAACACAGTAAGGTGCTCAGGGGTGAGAAAGAAACTTGAGGTAAGGTGAGTGTGTCTACTCAGAACTCCCTCCAAAGAAACAAGGTTCCAAATGAATCTGAGCATTCAAGTGAAGAAGCAGCACGCCTTTGGGCATCATGGTCTATTGGGGGGCTTTACTGGATTTTTCATGTTCTGTGACAAATTAGCAAAAGCAAACCAACTCTAGTAGGAAAAAATATATAAAACTTTATTCCACTGTAATTTAAGTCTCACTGAGTCTCTTCATTGCCTCTATTCCTTTTGTCTAAAAAATGCATAAAACATAGCCCTGGAGGTTTGTTGAAGCATTGTCTAAAAGCCTCCACATCTCCTCAGAGAGCAAAATGGAGAACTTTGTAAGCATGATTCCAAGGCAGAAACCTTCTTTTTTCCTAATTAAAAAATTTTAAGTATATCAGTTCAGTTCAGTCGCTCAGTCATGTCCAACTCTTTGTGACCCCATGGATTGCAGCATGCCAGATTTCCCTGTCCATCACCAACTCCCGGAGCTTGCTCAAACTCACATCCATCAAATCGGTAATGGCATCCAACCATCTCATCTTCTGCCATCCCCTTCTCCTCCTGTCTTCAATCTTTCCCAGCATCAGGGTCTTTTCTAATGAGTCAGCTCTTCGAATCAAGTGGCCAAAGTATTGGAGCTTCAGCTTTAGCATCAGTCCTTCCAATGAATATTCAGGACTGATTTCCTTTTAGGATTGACTGGTTTGATCTCCTTGCAGTCCAAGGGACTCTCAAGAGTCTTCTCCAACACTATAGTTCAAAAGCATCAATTTTTCATCGCTCAGCTTTCTTTATAGTCCAACTCTCACATCCATACATGACTACTGGAAAAACCATATAGCAAAACACTATTAAAAAGTTAAAGGACAAAAGACAAACTTTAAAGAAATATGTAACATATTAAAAGCTGATAAAGAATATCTTTTACATGTAAAGGGTTCTTACGAAGAAAAAGATGAAAAATGTATCACAATCGAAAAATAAGGTAAGGGAATGCATAGCTAGTTAATAAAAAAATGGACAATACATATATGAAAAATAATTTGTTTTACTAGTAATTAAAGAAATGCAAATTAAAACAACAATTAGATGCCACTGTTGCACAATCAAATTAGCAGAAGAAAAGAGTGATGCTACCTGGAGTTAGCACAGGGAGAGTATATGGGAGTGAAGATTGATGAAACTTGACATGGAATGTGGGTGTTGGGAAAGTTGCAGTTTAGTATCAACCATTCTAAGAAGCCTCACAATATGCACAATATTGGCTTGACACCTCTAGGAATGTACCCTAAGGAAATGAAAAATTTGCACAAAGATTTAGGTTGTTTATAAGGATAAAATACTGGATATAACCAGGCTGTCCAATACAGGGGGATTAATTAAACATTATGACATGTTCATTGTAAGTGGAAGAAATGAGAAAATTATTTAAAAAAAGTTTAGTGTTATCTTCCATTTGGTTTTCTGCAGAAAGCTTTGGAAGAATATTTAAGAAAATGTTAACAGTGGTTTTCTTCTTTTTGGCCCATTTGTACTTTCTCATATATCTTAAGTGAACAGAAATGAAAATTGTAATATTAAAAAACAAAGGAAAGACTGAGGAATGGTAAACTGCCTAGTTGAACAGGCACTTACCCTTAGGCAGCCCCCTCCTTGAAGGGAGAGGGACAGATACTTCTGCTTCCTTTTGGGATGTCCTCACAAATCTGAAATACCCACTGTCCTGCTCAGACAGGCTTCTGATTTCATGGCATGGTGTCTATGCCCAGCTCCCCTGGGTTTTGGGGGAGCCCCTGAAGCAAGGATAAGCAAGCCTGGCTGATACCAGGGGCTTCTGATCTTTATGCCTTGACAAGCAATTCCAAGGCTTAGCAAAGTCTTGCTCACAATGCAAACACAAAGGAGAAGGGGCTTTTTACATATGCCAGGGCCATTTTTCTTTTTACTTTAAGAAATACAATGTTTCTTGGATTCCTGCTGTCACTGCACGCAGATATACATCAGCTGTTCCAAGAGAAAAAGGCAAGTGGAAAGAAAGACAAAGGGAATTCAAGTCAGTCCAATTTGTCCCCAGGTCCTATCTTGTGTATATTTTAAGTCTACTAGTTTATATCTCTTTCTGGATTCTAAAACCCCTTGATAAGATTCCCTTTGGGTATCTCTATGCTTTTCAGGGAAAGAGATTCAGAGCTAGCCCGACCCTTTCATCTCTAGCTGATAAAGCTGTGTGTTTATTTAGATTCAGTCATATTGAATCCATCTCAACAATTACGCATTAAGCCTCCCACCCCCTGAACAATAGATGCTCCCTTTGCCCCTCCCATAGGCCTGGACTTCCAAGGAATTTGAGAGATGTGAATCAGAGCTCTGAGAGGGAATAATAGGCTTATTTCTAAGGTCCAGGAGTATACAGAACTGACATGTTTTCCAATGCTCCCATCCTTCCCAATCCCTCACTTTAACCTCATGTCCTTTGATTTCATTTGGTTTTGTTTCACTTTTCAACATAGACTCTTCATGGCTCTGATCGTGCCTCATCTGGATGGAATTGCAGGGTTACCCTCTCCCACCTGATGGATAATTTCCTGCACAGCACGTTGCAAGACAATCTGGTGAACACTCCTTCCTCCAGCCCAGCCAAAACATTTCATAATTCTTTAGCCCTTCAATAGGGGATCCAGAAGCTGCCGTGACTCAGAAGAGAATGAGCGTTTCCATTGGTTTCATTTTTTTTTTTTCCCTTTTAGTTTAATTTCTAAATATATATCTTGAGCTTTATCTGAACCTGTTGGGTCTCCTGGGTTGAATTTGGCTGCAGAAATCAGGGGACAGCATCCTTGTGAGCGTCCCCTTCACTGCCGTCTTTCTAAGTGACTCCAAAAAGGTCACCGAGAGTCGATATACTTTCTTTCCCATCTGTTTACAATAAGACCTCAGAGAGCCCCATCGGGTTGGATGAGCCTAGTTTATGGAGTGCTTAGAAATCCCTGAAGGACACTTGTGCTCCAAAAGCCTTTTTCATCATTAGCAGACATGCAGCTAGCTGAAAGCAGAGCGTCTCCATAATGGGGTAATTAGTTCCTCTTAAAGTTCTGAAAGTCAGCTTTGCAATGGAGGTGTCACTCCACTCCCAGTTTCTCTGCCGAGTTTCCCTATATGTATTAAAAATCTTTGCTTTTAAACCGTGTTTGTCTTTACCTTAGAAAAGTGAAACAAATTTTAGAGGAAGGGGAAAGGAATTCTGGGAGTGACTTTTATCTTATTCTTAATTGTAGTAATGATTTCACAGGTGTGTACATATGCCAAATCTTATCGAAGTTGACACTTTAAATGTGTATAGTTTATTATGTCAATTATGCCTCAATAAAGCTGTTAAAACAAGGACAAAACAAAACACTGTAACATTCCCTGCTTCCACTGCCAAGAGTCTGCTGTATTGCTCTCCATTGTTACCAATAAATAGATGTTTAAGTGGAAAAAACAAATAAACAAAATGCCATAAAGAAATAGTGTTGATCTAGGCAAAACTTTCTAAAGTATTAAAATTTTATTCAATTATTATTTTGCCTACTTTGAGAATCTAAGAGTATTTAAAGCAAGATTTTGTTTTGGGGAAAAGAGATTTGAGAGTAACTTGAAATGGCAACCCACTCCAGTACTCTTGCTTGGAAAATCCCATGGACAGAGGAGCCTGGTAGGCTACAGTCCATGGGGTTGCAAAGAGTTGGACACGACTGAGTGACTTCACTAGTCACTGCCATCAGAAAGAAGGCAAAGTGATAAAGTTCCACCAGAAATTATGAAAGACAAAGTTGTATCCTGGAGATAGCTGGGAATCCACTCTCAAACAGATCAGATCAGATCACATCAGTCACTCAGTCGTGTCCAACTCTTTGCAACCCCATGAATCGCAGCACGCCAGGCCTCCCTGTCCATCACCAACTCCCAGAGTTCACCCAGACTCACGCCCATCGAGTCAGAGATGCCATCCAGCCATCTCATCCTCTGTCGTCCCCTTCTCCTCTTGCCCCCAATCCCTCCCAGCATCAGAGTCTTTTCCAATGAGTCAACTCTTTGCATGAGGTGGCCAAAGTGCTGGAGTTTCAGCTTTAGCATCATTCCTTCCAAAGAAATCCCAGGGCTGATCTCCTTCAGAATGGACTGGTTAGATCTCCTTGCAGTCCAAGGGACTCTCAAGAGTCTTCTCCAACACCACAGTTCAAAAGCATCAATTCTTTGGCACTCAGCCTTCTTCACAGTCCAACTCTCACATCCATACATGACCACAGGAAAAACCATAGCCTTGACTAGACGAACCTTTGTTGGCAAAGTAATGTCTCTGCTTTTGAATATGCTATCTAGGTTGGTCATAACTTTCCTTCCAAGGAGTAAGTGTCTTTTAATTTCATGGCTGCAGTCACCATCTGTAGTGATTTTGGAGCCCAAAAAAA
>NW_011495020.1:7333561-7333686 GCF_000754665.1 Bison bison bison
TGATTCCAGCTTGTGTTTCTTCCAGTCCACCGTTTCTCATGATGTACTCTGCATATAAGTTAAATAAACAGGGTGACAGTATACAGCTTTGACGAACTCCTTTTCCTATTTGGAACCAGTCTGTT
>NW_011495020.1:7333786-7338918 GCF_000754665.1 Bison bison bison
AGATGAGTGCAATTGTGTGGTAGTTTGAGCATTCTTTGGCATTGCCTTTCTTTGGGATTGGAATGAAAACTGACCTTTTCCAGTCCTGTGGCCACTGCTGAGTTTTCCAAATTTGCTGGCATATTGAGTGCAGCACTTTCACAGCATCATCTTTCAGGATTTGGAGTAGCTCAACTGGAATTCCATCACCTCCACTAGCTTTGTTCATAGTGATGCTTTCTAAGGCCCACTTGACTTCACATTCCAGGATGTCTGGCTCTAGGTGAGTGGTCACACCATCGTGATTATCTGGGTTGTGAAGATCTTTTTTGTACAGTTCTTCTGTGTATTCTTGCCATCTCTTCTTAATATCTTCTGCTTCTGTTAGGTCCATACCATTTTTGGCCTTTCTCAGGCATCACCTTAATTGTTATCATATGGCTAACTTCTCTCCAGTTCTCATGGCCTATGATTTAGGCAGTGATTATTGGTCATTTTTAAGGCTAAAATTTCCAACAGGCCTCTGTGGATTGGAACAGGAAGCATATAAGCAGGGAAAAGTCGATGATCATTTAAATGGTGAAAAATTGCCTTTTTTCATTAACTACCAAAAAGCACACTGAATTTGCTCCTGTACTTAGATCAAATGTTAAAACTGCTTGTGGATGGGGAACAACCAAAGGGGTTCTTGCAGTGACTGAATATTCAGGAGTTTTATGGGATAACATTCATTGGAAGGGAATCAACAGCAGGGCTTTCTTTCCCACTAGGTCCTGATTCTTTTTCCATGGTCAGGATCCAGGGATGGGGCCGGAAATTATGAAGCAAGAACATTTTCCATCTGATGATGGCCAACTTTGTCTTTCTGCAATATACTGTGGTCTATATAACTTCCCTGGTGGCTCAGACAGTAAAGAATCTGCCTGCAATGCAGGAGATCTGGGTTTGATCCCTGGGTTGGGAAGATTCCTTGGAGAAGAGAACAGCAATCCACTCCAGTATTCTTGCCTGGAAAATTTCATGGACAGAGGAGCCTGGTGGGCTGCAGTCCATGGGTCGCAAAGAGTTGGACACGACTGAGTGACTTTGGCCACCTCATATGAAGAGTTGACTCATTGGAAAATACTCTGATGCTGGGAGGGATTGGGGGCAGGAGGAGAAGGGGATGACAGAGGATGAGATGGCTGGATGGCATCACTGACTCGATGGACATGAGTCTGGTGAACTCCAGGAGTTGGTGATGGACAGGGAGGCCTGGCGTGCTGCGATTCATGGGGTCGCAAAGAGTTGGACACGACTGAGAGACTGAACTGAACTGATCTGAACTGAGTGACTAACACACATGCTTTAGATGGGGCTTCCCAGCTGGCACTAGTGGTAAAGAGCCCACCCACCAATGCAGGAGACATAAGAGATGTGGGTTCAATCTCCTGGAAGAGGCCATGGCAACCCACTCCCGTATTCTTACCTAGAAAATCTCATAGAGGAGCCTGGAGGGTTACAGCCCATGGGGTTGCAAAGAGTCAGACACGACTGAAGTGACTTAGCACTCACACATGTCCTCTGTATGTGTTGTTTTTACCTAAATCTCACAGTTTTTTTTTTTTTTTTAAGGTGGTAAGATTTTTTGATTAGGTTATTCTTTAAAAATTTTTTTCCTTTTTCTTTATTTACCTTTGACTCTGCTGGGTCTTTATTGCTGAGCAGGTTTTGCTCTAGTTGTGGTGAGCAAGGGCTACTCTCTAGTTGCAGTGTGAATGCTTCTCGCTGTGGTGGCTTCTGTTGTTGCTGAGTGTGGGCTCTAGGGTGTGCGGGCTTCAGCAGTTACTGCTCCTGGGCTCGAGAGCACAGGTTCAATAGTTATGGCACATGGGCTCAGTTGCTCCTCGGCATGTGGTATCTTCTCGGATCAGGGATGGAACTGTGTCTCCTGCACTGGCAGGCAGATGCTTTACCGCTGAACCACCAAGGAAGCCCCTACACCTCACACTTTGAAATAGGTGTAGCTTTTCCATTTTCCAGAGAGGAATCTGAAGCACAGACATATGAAGCTACTTGTGCAAGGTTACATAACATGAATATTAATACTAATACTAAAAAAAAATAACACAGCATTTATTAGGAGCCAGGCAGGCTCTATATCAATGGCTTTACATATATTAACATGTTTATATTACTATGAGGTATGGAATACAGTTATTCTCACTAAAGACAAGAAAAATATGAAGGGATAGTTGCTCTTCCACTCACACATTTGATAATCAATATAGTCTGTTCTGCACTGAATAAGAAATTGTGTGCCTTTCTAGTCTATTGGAGGTGCTCTGTGGGTGTTTGTGTGTGTGTTTGTATGTGACTTTTTTGTGTGTATTATGGGCAAATAAGTTATGGAACATAATAAATTATTTTTAGAGCCCAAATCCCCTAATTAGCTAAAATGATTAAGGTTACATTCAAGTTGATCTTTACTGCAGTTTCTGCTCTGCCAGGGCCACAGAGGAGAAGGCAATGGCACCCCACTCCAGTGTTCTTGCCTGGAGAATCCCAGGGACGGGGGAGCCTGGTGGGCTGCCGTCTATGGGGTCGCACAGAGTCAGACACGACTGAAGTGACTTAGCAGCAGCAGCAGCAGTAGCAGCAGGGCCACAGATTGGCCATATGACACTAGCCACTTTCTATTCACAGCTTTCAACTGCCTCTGGGCACTAGGCCCACTCCCTCTCCTGTGGGTTCTTCTTCCCAGAGAAGGGTAGTTAATGACAGCACTCAGCCCTTGACCACAGAAATGGTCATGTACTCTCTACCTGGCCAACCTCAAACCTGTCCGTGGCCACAGCGACTGGTCCAGGAAAAAGCATTTGACCAAGTAAGAACCAGTTAGAGTTTTTCCTTGAGTTGTTTATATATGTGCTCAGAGAGAAAACCTCTCTGTTTCTTCTGGAAATTTTCATTAAGAGTAACTATGCTTTAAGCTGTATGAGGCCACGTTCCTCCTCATGGCAGAGGTTCAACCATGATGGGATGAACTGAGGCCCAAATACCCTGAAAATCAGAGACCAGAAGGACACAGAGATGGAATGAGGGAGCAGATCCCATCATTTGAGACTTAAAGGATCCTCAGGCCCTCTTGATTTCTGAATTTCCTAATTATATGAATTCATTTCCTTTATTATTTAAGATAGCTTTATTTGAGCTTTTTTAATTTGTTAAAGAAATGAAAGTGCTTAACAGTACTGACATATATAGGAAATATTCTTTTTTCTTTTTCTTAAATATTAAAATTATGCCTCCTCCAAAGTTACTTTTAATAATGATAAGCTTAAAGCTTAACATTCAGAAAACTGAGATTGTGGCATCTGGTCCCATCACTTCATGGGAAATAGATGGGGAAACAGTGGAAACAGTGTCAGAATTTATTTTTGGGGGCTCCAAAATCATGACAGATGGTGATTGCAGCCATGAAATTAAAAGACGCTTACTCCTTGGAAGGAAAGTTATGACCAACCTGGATAGCTTATTAAAAAGCAGAGACATTACTTTGCCAACAAAGGTCCGTCTAGTCAAGGCTATGGTTTTTCCAGTGGTCATGTATTGATGTGAGAGTTGGACTGTGAAGAAAGCTGAGCACTGAAGAATTGATGCTTTTGAACTGTGGTGTTGGAGAAGACTCTTGAGAGTCCCATGGACTGCTAGGAGATCCAACCAGTCCATCCTAAAGGAGATCGGTCCTGGGTGTTCTTTGGAAGGAGTGATGCTAAAGCAGAAACTCCAATACCTTGGCCACCTGATGAGAAGAGTTGACTCATTGGAAAAGACTCTGATGCTGGGAGGGATTGGGGGCAGGAGGAAAAGGGGACGACAGAGGATGAGATGGCTGAATGGCATCACCGGCTCGATGGACGTGAGTTTGAGTGAACTCCGGGAGTTGGTGATGGACAGGGAGGCCTGGCGTGCTGCGATTCATGGGGTTGCAAAGAGTAGGACACGACTGAGAGACTGAACTGCACTGAACTGAACTGAAGCATTATACCTACAGCATTATGAAGGAAGGTAATTGCAATTCTTTAAATACTCATAGTGAGAATACTATTTTATTTATTTTTAGGTAAGTCCAACTATGGAATGTAGTATCATTGTTGCTGTTGTTTAGTCCCTAAGTCATGTCCGACTCATTTGCAACCCATAGACAGTAGCCTGCCAAGCTCCTCTGTCCATGGAATTTCCCAGGCAAGAATACTGGAGTGGGTTGCCATTTCTTTCTCCAGGGGATCTTCCTACCCCAAGGATCGAACCTGCATTGGCAGATGGATTCTTTAGTCACCAGGCAATCCATGTAGTATCATTAGAGAGGAAAATAGGATCAAAGGATCAGTATTACCCTCTCTATCCAAGTCAAAACAGAATCAGAAGAGCAGAGACATGACTTAGATACAACTAGTGAAATGCATTGGACATGAAAATAAAAACAGACTCTGTGTTGAAATGATTGCTTTAGGCAACATGAAAGATGAACTGGGATCAGTAAAAATTGGGGCCAGAGTCTAGAACTTCCCTCTAAACCAGAACGCATTTGAAAATTTTCCAACAAAATCTATTCCAGTTTCAGAGACTAGGGACTTCAGGGCAGAGAAGTTATTATAGAAAGAGACCTTTTTTAAAAATCCCCATATGTTTCTGAAAGTCCTCCTTTAGAGGGTCATCCTTTTGATTAGCATTCACTCTTTCTGTAGTTTTCCTTGAAAAAAAACTTCTTTGCAGGGTAATATTACATCACTTTCATTTTAAGACGGTAATGTTATAGTAGTTAAGTGGTTAATTTTAGCCAAAGAGCTTGGGATCCCATCTTGGTTGCACTGTTTATTAGCTATGTGACTTTCCCTTTCTCTTTACCACTCCCACACCATACCTTATTTTACTCATCTGTAAAGTGGGGGTAATAATAATTATATATATATATAATTATTATATATATACATATACATACATATATATATAATTATTATATATACATATACATACATACATATATATATATATATGTAGATAGCATATTCAAAAACAGAGATGTTACTTTGCCAACAAAGATCCATCTAGTCAAGGCTATGGTTTTTCCAGTGGTCGTGTATGGATGTGAGAGTTGGACTGTGAAGAAA
>NW_011495020.1:7339018-7339660 GCF_000754665.1 Bison bison bison
CAGAAACTCCAATACCTTGGCCACCTGATGAGAAGAGTTGACTCATTGGAAAAGACTCTGATGCTGGGAGGGATTGGGGGCAGGAGGAGAAGGGGACGACAGAGGATGAGATGGCTGGATGGCATCACTGACTCGATGGATGTGAGTCTCAGTGAACTCCGGGAGTAGGTGATGGACAGGGAGGCCTGGCATGCTGCGATTCATGGCGTCGCAAAGAGTCGGACACGACTGAATGACTGAACTGAACCAACATACACATATACACTCTTGGAGCATTATGGTGGGATTAAAGAAGATACCATATGAAAAGCTCTCAGCATGGTGCCTGGCACACAGGGTGTATTTGATAAATGTTAGCTATTCTCCTGAGTGAGGCATTTTAGCTGGGTGCAAAGGGCACTGAGAAACCAGCCAGGAGCACTGATGCTAAGCCTGCATCTCCAAATACTGTTCAGGTGACTTTAACCAAGTGTATCTTGGGTTTCATTGTGCCCTGCCCCCCCTCCCCGCCGCCCCGATGAAGGGCAATACTAATGCTTCTCATGCTAGGTTTCCAGTGGTGGCAAACCTGAAATAGGTGTTTTGAGGATAAAATGAAGTGACTGAAATGAAAGAGGTTTGGAAAGAGTAAATAGATTTTAG
>NW_011495020.1:7339823-7346868 GCF_000754665.1 Bison bison bison
AGTGGCGGGGGAGGGGGGGGTGGGATAGTTTATTCATTCAGCTAATATTTACCAAGTGTCTACTAGGTGCAAGGACCAAAAACAGTTTTATTTTCAAGTGAATCTTACTCTGTGATGAAAGAAAGTCAGACAAGAGCATAAAAGTCAGACAAAATTAAGGAAAATGTAAGAAATGGGAGATGAGGGAAAGACCAATCTTGCCTTCTCCACACGTTTGCAGCAGGTTAACTCTGCAAGGTTTTCATGAATCTTCCTCAGTGTGGCCAGCCCAGAGTCAGGTTCTTCTGCCCTGTAAGCCAGTGCAGGCAAAGTGAAGTTGGGCCTGGAAGAGAAGCTACTGCTGCACAGCATGGCCACAGCTCTAATTAATGCAACCTGTGCTCTGGGGACAGAATACATGCACATACACAGAGATTGTATATATTATATATATAATATAGAAGTATATAAATATATTTTACATATATTTATATATGTGTGTGTATATAGAAATACTTAATTGTAATAAAATACACAAAAATTTACCATCTTAATTATTTTAATGGCAGTTCAGTGGTATTAAATGCATTCATAATATTGTCTGACCATCACCACCTTTCATTTCTAGAACTCTTTTATTTTGTAAAACTGAAACTCTACCCGTTTAAACAACATTCCCCAACTCCTGTCTCCCCAGCCCCCCAGCAACCCGCATTCTGCTTTCTGTGTCAATAATTTGACTGTTTTCTGAGCCTCATATAAGAAGTGTCATGCAGTATTTGCCTTTTTGTGATTGGCTTATTTCACACAGAGCTCTTTTGGAAAAAGTCTGAGGTCCCTGTCCCTGGAGGTTTGGGACATGGCCACTTTCTCTTCCTGTATCTGCAGGCCCACCAGTTTATGACAAGTTCTCTCGCAAGGTTCCAACAGCAGCCAGGCTTCAGTAAGATTGGGGAAGGAGATACTCTGTGTTTCTTACAGCTTTTAACCCAAGCGGCAGTGTCTGGTTCCTCAGATTCCACCTTTTTTTTGCTTCTCTCCATTTTCCTTCACTTTCCACATAAACAAGGACTTGGGGGACGGGGTGGGTGGTGTGTGAGCCGTGGCCCCTCAGACACTTTTGTCCAAGGAGTTTAATGGAGGCTTCTGAAGTCTATAAAGCACAGTGAGAAACAACAGCTGCTTGTTCACCCCCAGGCTCCATTAATAATGAGATGTGCCTTTGTCGTAAAGGTAAACACACTGAAATGGGAAAGTTACCAAGAGGCCCTGAGCGAGGCTTATCAGCAGGGGGAGAGGCCAAAGGTACAGGTCACCACCGATGCAGGGCCATCAGACAGAGAAGTGATACCGCTGTTACCCTGGGAACGGGCCTCGGCACCTGAACCTTGGAAAGAACACAGGGTCTGTGTGTCCTCATCTGCTACATCTGGGCTCCCAAGCACATTCTCAGCTAAACAGATCCCACCTCCTTGTACAAATGATATTTTAAGAAAGCCTGCTTCAGAATTTACACTCCCAAATGGAGATTGCCCTCTAAAGTCGCCACACCATGGGGATGTTACCTTGTCTACCAGGGCCTCCAGTATTCCATGTGGAATGCTGCTTTGCACAGACCTACAAGCAAAGATGAAGTCCTCTGAGCTTTCTCAATGGTGTCAAGTCAAACTTTGGCTTGGATTTTGAGACAGATGGTGAAATAAGATAGAGGAAGCATGTTATCCACACGGTTAAGTTATTTGGGGTGGAAAAACAAGGCACGAGTTCATATAAAACAGTAGGTGATGTTTATTGTGACAGGCTGTTCTAAGTGTTCTGGATAGACTATTCTATTTAATTCTCCTAATAACCCCATGGGTTGAATCGTGTCATCTCAATCTTACAGAGCAGGAAACTGAGATACAGGGAAGAAAGTAATGTGCCCAAGGTCACAGTCACTGAGCGGTAGAGTCAGAGTTCAGGTCAGGTTCTTAACCAGTCTCTATACTCCGTGATTTGCTTGAGTGAATTCCTCACTGGAATTGCTGACTTGAGAGGTTACCAAAGGGACTTCTGACTCAATCTCTTACTCTTCCCCAGGTCCCCAAGGCCTGGAGTTTCACTATTGAGTTACTCCTCAGGCATTTGGTTTTGACAGAGGCTCCTATTAAAATGCACGTGATTTGCTTTGGAGAACATTTATTCAGGTGTGTCCAATCAATTAAAAAGAGCAAAGAGACATAAATATGGAAAACAGAGCCATGCATTTTGATGGGACAAGAAGTAGTGAGAGAGCCTAATCCTGGAGTTCCTTGGGATGATAGTCTGGATACCCCGTCCGTCCATCCATCCATACATTCATCCATCTATCCCTCCATCTAACAGATACTTATTGAAGGCCTGTGATGTTCTAGGAATCATGCCAAAAGCTGAGACACGATACTGAGCAAAAACAGACTGAACCCCTCTGAGAGTTTAGAGTCTGAAAAGGGAGAAGTAAAATTTGAATCGTGATAACATCTGGGAAAGAGAAATACAAGGTGCTATGCGAACAGATAACAGAGGGCTGGGATGGAATGCTCTGAGGGCACTGGGCGTTGGGAGGAGGGAGAAAGAGAGGCCAGAGAAGAGGCAGGGAGGCGCTCAGCGTGGCTGATGGTGCTGAATGCTCAACTCGTGCATCTAGGTCCCCCAAGGGAACTCTGCCTAGATGTTTGGTGGTGGACAGGCACGTATGTGTGAAAACTGCTTTAATCCTGTGAAGGAAGTTATTGTGCGCATACAGAGTGTTATTTAGACAGGAAGAAATAATGACTTTGAACACACACACAGCCTTGACTCTTTACCTCCCTAACTTTACTTCTCCATCACTTCAACATCCTCCTCTGTAGTTGCCTCATGGATAAAATCGTAAAGACAGACAGACAGACGTTTTCTCTAAGCTCCCTTGAGAGTCTGCATGAGGCTGTGACAGGAGCCCAGAGGACAGTCTCCACTGTCTGTCTTTGGTTGTCCTGGTGTCTCTGTGGAGCCTGAGAGACACAAGGGACATTGCAAGGCAGCATGGTAGCCGAGGCGTTTGGTGCCAGGGAGTCCGAGATGCGGAGTGGCAGGGAGAGCAGAGACGATTTTCTTCCCTCTGTTCTTGGAGGGAGGTAATCAGACAAAAAAGTTTCAGCACTGTATATACTATAATCTGAAAGCTGGGCTCATTTAACCGGGGCTAAACCAATTCATTTTGGAAACAAAAGACAGGGTTCATGTGGCAAATTCATAATGTAAGAAAGAGTGCAGTCCAACCTCTTGCTAAGAGTACATGTTTCAAGCAGTCATTTAGTTATTAATAATGTTAATAATAATAATAGACAGTGTTCATTGCGCATTTACTATACACTCACGTGGGCTTCCCAGGTGGTGCTAGTGATAAAGAACTTGCCTGCCAGTGCAGGAGATATAAGAGACGCGGGTTCAGTCCCTGAGTTGGGGAGATCCCCTGGAGAAGGGCACGGCAACCCACTCCAGTATTCTTGCCTGGAGAATCCCATGGACAGAGGAGCCTGGTGGGCTACAGTCCATAGGGTCGCAAAGAGCTGGACACAACTGAAGCGACTTAGAATGCACACACTCATGCCCTCACATTCACTTTCTCATCCATTTCTCACATTAACTGTGACGTGAAGTAAAGTGGCTCAGTCGTGTCCGACTCTTTGCGACCCCATGGACTGTAGCCTACGATGCTCCTCCATCCATGGGATTTTCCAGGCATGAGTACTGGAGTGGGGTGCCAAAGAAACAGATTATTGTTATTTAGTCACTAAGTTGTGTACAACTTCATGACCCCATGGACTGTAGCCTGCCAGGCTCCTCTGTTCATGGGATTTTCCAGGCAAGAATACTGCAGTGGGTTGCCATTTCCTTCTCCAAGGGATCTTCTAAACTCAGGGATCAAATTCACATTTCCTGCATTGGCAGGTTCTTTACCACTGAGCCACCTGGGAAGCCCGAAGAAATAGATACTGTGCTGTTATTCAGTTCAGTTCAGTCACTCAGTTGTGTCCAACTCTTTGCGACCCCATGAATCGCAGCACGCCAGGCCTCCCTGTCCATCACCAACTCCTGGAGTTCACTCAAACTCATGTCCATCGAGTCAGTGATGCCATCCAGCTATCTCATCCTCTGTCATCCCCTTCTCCTCCTGCCCCCAATCCCTCCCAGCATCAGGGTCTTTTCCAATGAGTCAACTCTTCACATGAGGTGGCCAAAGTATTGGAGTTTCAGCTTTAGCATCAGTCCTTCCAATGAACACCCAGGACTGGTCTCCTTTAGGATGGACTGGTTGGATCTCCTTGCAGTCCAAGGGACTCTCAAGAGTCTTCTCCAGCACCACAGTTCAAATACACCATTTCTTCGGTGTTCAGCTTTCTTCACAGTCCAACTCTCGCATCAATACATGACCACTGGAAAAACCATAGCCTTGACTAGACAGACCTTTGTTGGCAAATATCTCTGCTTTTGAATATGCTATCTAGGTTGGTCATAACTTTCCTTCCAAGGAGTAAGCATCTTTTAATTTCATGGCTGCAATCACCATCTGCAGTGATTTTGGAGCCCCCCAAAATAAAGTCTGACACTGTTTCCACTGTTTCCCCATCTATTTCCCATGAAGTGATAGAACCAGATGCCATGATCTTAATTTTCTGAATGTTGAGCTGTAAGCCAACTTTTCCACTCTCCTGTTTCACTTTCATCAAGAGGCTTTTTAGTTCCTCTTCACTTTCTGCCATAAGGGTGGTGTCATCTGCATATCTGAGGTTATTGATATTTCTCCTGGCAATCTTGATTCTAGTTTGTGCTTCCTCCAGCCCAGCATTTCTCATGATGTACTCTGCTGCGATTACATATTATTATACAATATTATGTATTATATTGTAATATTACCCCCATTTTACAGATGAGGACACAGTGGTCTAGAGATGTCATGTGACTTGCCCAAGGCCTTACTGCTGTAAGTGGTATACCCAAGGTTAGAATGGAGGTCTGACTGCAAAGTCCAGGATTTTAAATACTACTCTCCACTGCCTTGTGGTGAAAGCTATTGATATCCAGATTTTACCAACCTGTAACTTGTTCATTAAGAAAGGCAGGTCTCTAAAGACATTGAGGCCAACATTGTTAGATTTTACAGATGCGTAAAATTTTTAAAATATTTGGGAGTCAAAGGGGTGTCAAGTTTTTGCTTTGCTAAATGAACACGTTCTTCTTTTGTTAAAAAAAAAAAAGCCTATTTCACCATTTTTCTTGAATAGTTTAAAAATCAAAACATTAAGAATTAAATAAACTTAGAATTTAAAAGCTGGATAAATATAACCCCATGAACAAACCATTGCACGGTTCTTGCTTTTCTCCTTTTGCTTCAAATCACTGAAAACAGAGTCCCAACCTATTGACTGGCACCAGGGTAAGAATTAATACTGGGAGTATCTATCCTTTGGCCACTTATTAACAACACTTTGATTTTGAATATAGCTTGGAAAAAAATAGGATGGTATTTCTTAGAATCATTTATAACTCAGACTTTCCACTAACTTCATCTGGTTTCTATCCTCCCCCACCATACAATTAGTCTGAATATTTGAGGTTTTCCTATTGTCTCCAGTAAGGTTCTTGAAGACAAGGTCAAACTAAGGGCAAGTCTCACAGGTCAGAGTATTGTTTTGAACCATATGAATGTTTCTCTAAATAATTTTTAAAAAATAAAATCACTGAGTAACTGCAGTTTTTTCAGTGTTCAAACCACATAGGTGACTAGGTTGGGGCCAAAACTCAAGACCATATTTTAAAGATGATCGGTGATTTAATAATGGTAATTCATCACAGCACAAATTGGCAGAGAGAATCCACTCCAGCCATGAGGAAGGCATGGATCTGATCAATGTTTGGGTGAGCCTGATTTGTTTGGGGCCAGTGACCTTTCCCTGCTCTGGTATTTTTTCAGACCTTTTTTTTGACCACAGCATCACACAGTTCTTAGTTTATGAGTCACAGGGTATCTCCAGGGCAATGCCTCTTTTTCTGGGGGTGTACATGAAATTTCAATGCTGTAAGCTGTGTGCTGTCAACTTACTTCTTTATTTGTTTGTGTCACTTTGGAAACGATCTGTCAAAAGTGTGCAAAACACCTAAACATCTTCCTTTAAAATAACAAAGCACACGAGGAAATACTACCTGGGTGAAATTTTTTAATATTAGAAATAAAATGCTGCACTTGCTATAAGAGTATCACCAATCTTAAACACAAGTCTTCATATCTTCAAGTCACCCAGATAATTTGGATGGTGCAAACATCATACTTCAGGATTTTAATCTTTCATTTTTCCCTCAGGTTTCAGAGTGATTCAGAAGACAAGTAAAAATAAAGGTAAGGGCTCTGAGGTTTTTAGGAAAAATTTTCCATCAGTATAGCCTATGCTTTTGGACTCTTGGAAATAGACATATCTGAATCCCCATGTGGGTTCTACCATTTACTTTTATTTGACCTTGGGCAATATAAGCACTTAAGTTTCAGTTTCCACATTTATAAAAACGGGATGAAGCAAAACTCTATATGTAAAGCTCTTAGCACTGTAACTAGTACATAATGAAAGTTCAAAAAAATGACAGAGATCCTCATAGTTTAGCAAATATTCTAAGCACTCCCTTACATTTCCCAACTTCCCTTGATGTTAGTAGGAACAAAAGGAACATGAGCGTATTTTCACACTGGGTCTAGGCAATTAAAAGCTGATATGTATGCTCTTTTTCTCCCCCTGCCACAGTGATCTTGAAAGTCCCATTTTAAAAATTGATTTTTAAAAGTAAAGCACAGTCCCTGTACAATATTATATAAGTTCAGTTCAGTATCTCAGTTGTGTCCTACTGTTTGCGACCCCATGCATCGCAGCACGCCAGTCCTCCCTGTCCATCACCAATTCCCGGAGTTCACTCAAACTCACGTCCATTGAGTTGGCGATGCCATCCAGCCATCTCATCCTCTGTCATCCCCTTTTCCTCCTGCCCCCAATCCCTCCCAGCATCAGAGTCTTTTCCA
>NW_011495020.1:7346968-7368481 GCF_000754665.1 Bison bison bison
CGGAGTTCACTCAAACTCACGTCCATTGAGTTGGTGATGCCATCCAGCCATCTCATCCTCTGTCATCCCCTTTTCCTCCTGCCCCCAATACCTCCCAGCATCAGAGTCTTTTCCAATGAGTCAACTCTTTGCATGAGGTGGCCAAAGTATTGGAGTTTCAGCTTTAGCATCAGTCCTTCCAATGAACACCCAGGACTGATCTCCTTTACGATGGACTGGTTGGATCTCCTTGCAGTCCAAGGGACTCTCAAGAGTCTTCTCCAGTTCAAAAGCATCAATTCTTCAGCACTCAGCTTTCTTCACAGTCCAACTCTCACATCCATACATGACCACAGGAAAAACCATAGCCTTGATTAGATGGAACTTTATTGACAAAATAATGTCTCTGCTTTTTAATATGCTGTCTAGGTTGGTCATAACTTTCCTTCCAAGGAGTAAGCGTCTTTTAATTTCATGGCTGCAATCACCATCTGCAGTGATTTTGGAGCCCAGAAAATAAAGTCAGCCACTATTTCCACTGTTTCCCCATCTATTTCCCATGAAGTGATGGGACTGGATGCCATGATCTTGGTTTTCTGAATGTTGAGCTTTAAGCCAACTTTTTCACTCTCCTCTTTCACTTTCATCAAGAGGCTCTTTAGTTCTTCTTCACTTTCTGCTATAAGGGTGGTGTCATCTGCATATCTGAGGTTATTGATATTTCTCCCGGCAATCTTAATTCCAGAGTTTCCCCATCTATTTCCCATGAAGTGATGGGACCACTGTACTTCCTCCAGCCCAGTGTTTCTCTTGATGTACTCTGCATATAAGTTAAATAAGCAGGGTGACAATATACAGCCTTGACGTACTCCTTTTCCTATTTGGAACCAGTCTGTTGTTCCATGTCCAGTTCTAACTGTTGCTTCCTGACCTGCATACAGGTTTCTCAAGAGGCAGGTCAGGTGGTCTGGTATTCCCATCTCTTTCAGAATTTCCCACAGTTTATTGTGATCCACACAGTCAAAGGCTTTGGCATAGTCAATAAAGCAGAAATAGATGTCTTTCTGGAACTCTCTTGCTTTTTCCATGATCCAGCGGATGTTAGCAATTTGATCTCTGGTTCCTCTGCCTTTTCTAAAACCAGCTTGAACATATGGAATTTCATGGTTCACATATTGCTGAAGCCTGTCTTGGAGAATTTTGAGCATTATTTTACTAACGTGTGAGATGAGTGCAATTGTGTGGTAGTTTGAGCATTCTTTGGCATTGCCTTTCTTTGGGACTGGAATGAAAACTGACCTTTTCCAGTCCTGTAGCCACTGCTGAATTTTCCAAATTTGCTGGCATATTGAGTGCAGCACTTTCACAGCATCATCTTTTAGGATTTGAAATAGCTCAACTGGAATTCTATCTCTTCCACTAGCTTTGCTTCCTAAGGCCCACTTGACGTCACATTCCAGGATGTCTGGCTCTAGGTGCATGTGAGTGATCATTGTTATTACAAAATATTGGCTCTATTCCCCATGTTATACAGTATATAATTGCACTTTATTTTATACTTGATACTTTGTATTAATTCCCTCCATGTTGTATTGCCCCTCTTTGTTCCCTACCCAACTGGTCACCACTAGTTTCTGCTTCTTTTATGTTATATTCACTAGTTTGCTGCCACATAGAAGTGATAACATACAGTATTTGTCTTGAAAGCCTCATGTTACCATGGCAGCATCACAGGATAGAGGGATCCTTGATCCCTGAGTCACCACTTGGAGGAGAACTCCTGCTGAGCCACATCAATTTTTATTGTAAAGACTTATCTAAGGCTTTGAGGATTGTTTGTGGGTTGCTATTTAGTTGCTAAGTTGTGTCTGACTTTTTCACGACCCCTTGGACTGTAACCTCCGGGTACTTCAGTCCATGAGATTTCCCAGGTAAGAATATTGGAGTGGCTTGCCATCTCCTTCTTCAGGGCATCTTCCCAACCCAGGGATTGAACTTGGTTGTTTACCATTTAGCCAACAAGGAAGCTCTGTCTGTGGATAGTTTACATTATTTACATTTATGTACAATATATTTACATTATATTAATTAACCTAGTGATTGAGATACATATGTCCTTACATTCATATGATCAAACCTCATTGCATTTACCAGCACCCCATGTGCATAGAGTTATCTCAGCTTCCTGGGGTAGGAAACTCAGAGAAGCCTCCAGCTCATGCATAATTGGTCCCCTCCTGACCTGTAAGAGGAGAAGCTCAGTTTAAGAGTATGAGTTCCAACCAGTCAGTTACCAAGTTCCTGGGAAGAATCTGCCTACCTGATGGCTATGTGTTTGCCAAGATTTCCAAATTCTCTTCTTAAATGATCTCTAAGCATATGTAACAACTAGCATATGTAACTTTTAAAGTTCCATGTATTAGTTTTTAGCCTAAGTAGTAAATTTAAGACCTGAATGAAAGTTGAGTGTTTTAGCTTCCATAAAAAAGTACCACAAATTGAGTGGCTGTTTAAACAACAGAAATTTATGTTCTGACAGTTCTGGAGGCTGGAAACCTAAGACCAGGGTGTCGCAGGAGTAGCTTCTTCTGAGGCCTCTCTCTTTGGCTTGTAGATGGCCGTCTTCTCCTTGTGTCTTCACATGGTTTTCCTTCTGTACATGGCTATGTCCAATTTTCCTTTTAATAAAGACAGTAGTCATGTACGGGTGTGAGAGTTGGACCATAAAGAAGGCTGAGCGCTGAAGAATTGACACTTTCAAACTGTGGTGTTGGAGAAGACTCTTGAGAGTGCCTTGGACTGCAAGGAGATCAAACGAGATCAAACCAGTCAGTCCTAAAGGAAATCAACCCTGAATATTCATGAGAAGAGCTGATGCTGAAGCTGAAGCTCCAATACTTTGACCACTCGATGGGAAGAGCCGACTCATTGGAAAAGACCCTAAGGCTGGGAAAGATTGAAGGCAGGAGGAGAAGGGGACAACAGAGAATGAGATGGTTGGATAGCATCACCGACTCAATGAATATGACTTTGGGCAAACTTGGGGAGACAGTGAAGGACAGGGAAGCCTGGAATGTTGCAGTCCATGAGGATGCAAAGAGATGGACATGACTTAGTGACTAAACAACAACAGCAATAAGGATAATGGTCATCTTGGATTAGGAACCACCTTAACAACCTCAGTTTAATTACCTCTTTGAAGACCGTATCTCCAAATCCAGTCACATTCTGAAGTACTGGGGCTTGCTTTGATGTGTGAACTTGAGGAGAACATAATTCAACCATCACACTGGGTAGCAAGGATTTCATTGAGAAATGAAGCCCAAACATGGGTGTCTCTTGGGCTTTCAGCCTCCATGTATGAATCTCAGACAAAGGACTCATATGAAAAGTAAATGTACATGTTGTGACCCAACAGTGAAATTCTTAGTCCCTATAACCAGGCAGTAGCAGCTGGTCAGAGCACAATTTTTACTTGTGCTAATTTGGGTAATCTCAAGATTGATCAATGATCCATCTAGAGCCAGTCTGAAAAGTACACACTTTTAAAACTCATTTAAGATAGAAAGAGGAGTGGACTTTTCACTTGTCTCTCTGCCGCAAATTAGTAAACAACAGCAGAGAATGAAAAGAAGCAAAGAACAGTCCATTCCCACTTTGCTCTTTAGCTTTCAGGCTTTTGTTTACTTTGTGTTAATCAGTCAGCTGGAACTGGAAAACTGGACCAGTCCATTGATTGACTTAGTCTGAGGGGCTGCTTAATGTGCCTTTCTCGGGGGCATACTTTCAATTCTGCCTAGGAGAGACTGTATTTGCATAAATAAAACTTGGTCATAATCTTTTCCAATTTGAGGAAAATATGTCCTTTTAAATGGATTTTGCTCCACGTTTTGAACATGCAAAATGCCAATTTGAGGTTTCATATATGCTTTGGCATCGTATCACTGTTTCAAACTCATGTATGAGTGCAGAGACATAAAAAGGAAGTTAAACTGAGACTCTTGGAGCAGGAAGATGTGGTTAATTGCTGGCTTTTCAAGTCAAGTCACCACACAAAGCGAAGTAGTAAGTTAATAATGCCTCAGATAATGAGTTAATAAAGACAGCTTTGCCTGAGAGGCCTGGGCAGGAAGCATGTCCTGCACAGCCATTAGGATGTAAGACAATTGGAAAGAACATCCACCGTGACAGCACTCACTTTTACTGTAAGAAATGCAACAAACAAATCTCAGATGACAGAACTCATTCAGTTTAGATTGGAAAGAAACTTTTGACCTGTACCAATTTTGGGCACCAATTTGATGGACACAAGTTTGAGTAAGCTCCAGGAGTTGATGATGGACAGGGAAGCCTGGCGTGCTGCAGTCCATGGGTTCTCAAAGTGTCGGATACGACTGAGCGACTGAACTGAACTGAACTTGGGCAGGGGGTGCCCTGACAGCTCAGTTGGTAAAGAATCTGTCTGCAATGCAGGAGACCTGGTTCGATTCCTGGGTCAGGAAGATCTGGCCTGGAGAATTCCATGGACTATAGTCCATGGGGTCACAAAGAGTCAGACATCACTGAGCAACTTTCACTTCACTTCAACTTTGGGCAGGGATGGGGGGCTATTTGGTGGTGGTATCAGAGGATCTCCAAAAGACACCTTAGTGATCTGGGTCAACATGCCTAGTATTTGCTGATGGTCCAGACGTCTATAAGTGGGCACTGGGAAAAATAAAGGTGATCAGTCCGTTAAGCCAGGGGGTGGGTTTGGCGGCAGGGGTCTGTGGCCCAGCCTCCAGCAGGGAGTAGGCTGGGCTGTGGTCTGCAGCGCTCTCTGACAGCCACAGTCACCCAGTTCAGCCTCTTACTGGACTTATTTGAGGCAAACAGGTTCAGAGCACTGTGGGAAGAGTGCTGTGTTCAGGGTCAGGGAGGCTGGATCTTAGTCCTGACTCTCATAAATGTATCCTGTGAGTGTTAGCTAGTCCCATCGCCTCTTGTGGCCTGTGTTTCTTCATTGGTAAAATACAAGTTAGAAGATGATTTTCAAAATTTTTTTAGCTCTCTACCATTTTCTTCAACCCAAAGTTTAAGTAGAAGCCAAAGGAACTGAGCCTGTGGTTGCAACAGGACTGAAGGTGACCCCTCCTTCCTCATGCCCACCCCACCTCAGGGATGTGCTGAGACCATGGCTTAAATCCGAAGTTTAAAGCAGTGCTCCTCAAATTTCAACCTGCGTTATCACCTAGCTCTTGTTCAAACAGATTCTGACTCATCACTTCGGGGTTGGAGAGGGAGACGTGGGATCAGAGTTGAGATTCTGCATTTCAATCAACCCCCCACCCCCACCCCTGCCAGGGTAAGCTGATACTGCTGGTCCATGGACCCCACTTTGAGAAATGAGATCATCTTTGTTTAATTCTAAAAGCCTATGAAGTCTTCTGACCCCCAGCTCAGGACCCATCACTACCCAGGGTCCCCAACAGTGATGGGAGGTGCCAAGCACTGGCTCTCTGTCTCTGTCTCTTTCACTCTTAATGGAAATGCGTGGGAGCACTTTTGGATGCCTTCAAGGGAGATATCAGCATTTAGTAGTTTCAAGCTCAGGCAAAGCTAGATGCTCTGCAAAGCACAGAACTGCCTCAGGTGGCAAAGAGTTATCCCATATCCTGCATAATTTCCCTTTCTTAAACTCAATAGCCACTTCCCAGGTGGCACTAACAGTAAAGAACCCAAGACACAGATTCAATCTCTGAGTCAGAAAGAGCCCCTGGAAGAGGGTATGGCAGCCCACTCCTGTATTCTTGCCTGAAGAATCTGATGGACAGAGAAGCCTGGTGGGCTACCGTCCATGGGGTCACAGAGTTGGACATGACTGAAGCGGCAGCATGAATGCATAGCCAGCAAAAAGTTTTCTCCCACATTCAACTTTTTATTTTGGAAAATACAGATGTCCCTCAGTATCCATGGGGCACTGATTGTAGGAACCCCATGGATACCACAATCCATGATTGCTTAAGTCCCTTATATAAAATCGTGTAGTATTTGCATATAATCTACACAATCGTCCAGTATACTTTAAATTTTCTATAATGTAATACCTGATACAATATAAATCCTAGGTAAACAGTCACTAGGGCTATGAAAATTCAAGTGTTACTTTTTTGGAAATTTTTAGAATTTTTTCCCCAATAATTTTGATCCATGGTTTGTTGAGTTCACGGGTGTGGAACCCGTGGGCTGACTGTACTCACAGGCTTCCCAGATGGCGCTAGTGGTAAAGAATCTGCCTGACAGTGCAGGAGATGCAAGAGACGCAGTTTGATCCCTGGGTTGGGAAGTTCCCTTGGAGGAGGAAATGGCAACCCACTCCAGTACTCTTGCCTGGGAAATCCCATGGACAGAGGAGCCTGCTGGGCTACAGTCCAGGGTTGCAAACAGTTGGGCATGATTGAGCAGGCACACACACACAACTGTATGCACATCTACAGAAAAGGTGCAGGAGTAGCTCAAAAAACACTTGGGTGCCTTCCACTTATATTCTACAACTGGTAATATTTTGGCACATTTGCTTTATTATTGTTACCGTATGTATATAAGAAAATCTCTTCCTGTCTCCTTGTCTGAATCATGTGACATTTCATTGCAGATATCCTAATGTTGTCATTCAGTTGCTCAGTTGTGTCCAATTCTTTGTGATCCCAGGGACAGCAGCACACCAGGCTTCCCTGACATTCACCATGTCCCAGAGCTTGTTCAAACTCATGTCCGTTGATAGTGATGCCATCCAACCATTTCATTCTCTGTCGCCTCCTTCTGCTTTTGCTTTCAATCTTTCCCAGCATCAGGGTCTTTTCCAATGAGTTGGCTCTTCCCATCAGATGGCCAAAGTATAGGGGCTTCAACTTCAGCATCAGCCCTTCCAATGGATATTCAGGGTTGATTTCCTTTAGGATTGACTAGTTTGATCTTCTTGCAGTCCAAGGGACTCTCAAGAGTCTTCTCCAACACCACAGTTCAAAGGGCTTAATTCTCTGGTGCTCAGCCTTCTTTATGGTCCAACTCTCACATCTGTACATGACTACTGGAAAAAACCATAGCTTTGACTAGATGAACCTTTGTTTGTAAACTAATGTCTCTGCTTTTCAATATGTTGTCTAGATTTGTTATAGCTTTTCTTCCAAGGAGCAAGCATCTTTTGATTTCATGACCACAGTCACCATCTGCAGTAATTTTGGAGCCCAAGAAAATAAAGTATGTCACCGTTTCCATTGTTTCCTCATCTATTTGCCATGATGTGATGGGACTGGATGCTATGATCTTAGTTTTTTGAATGTTGAGTTTTAAGCCAGCTTTTTCACTCTTCTTTTTCATGTTCATTAACAGGCTCTTTAGTTTCTCTTCACTTTCTGCCATAAGTGTGGTGTCATTTGTATATCTGAGGTTATTGATATTTCTCCCTGCAATCTTGATTCAGCTTGTGCTTCATCCAGCCCAACACTTTTCATGACGTGCTCTGCATATAAGTTAAATAAGCAGGGTGACAATATATAGCCTTGATATATTCCTTTTCCAATTTGGAACCAGTCAGTTGTTCGATGTCCGGTTCTAACTGTTGCTTCTTGATCTGCATACAGGTTTCTCAGAAGGCAGATAAGGTGGTCTGGTATTCTCATCTCTTTAAGAATGTTCCTGTTGGTTGTGATCCACACAGTCAAAGGCTTTAGCAAGCATAGTGAGTGAAGCAGATGTTTTTCTGGAATTTGCTAGCTTTTTCTATGATCAAACGAATGTTGGCAATTTGATCTCTGGTTCCTCTGCCTTTTCTAAATCCAGCTTGTACATTTGCAAGTTCTTGGTTCACATGCTGTTGAAGCCTAGCTTGGATTTTGAGCATGACCTTGCTAGTGTGTTAAGGGCTTCCCTGGTGGCTCAGAGGTTAAAGCATCTGTCTGCAATTCAGGAGACCTGGGTTCGATCCCTGGGTTGGGAAGTTCCCCTGGAGAAGGAAATGGCAACCCACTCCAGTATTCTTGCCTGGAGAATCCCATGGATGGAGGAGCCTGGTGGGCTACAGTCCATGGGGTCGCAAAGAGTCGGACACGACTGAGCGACTTCACTTTCTTTTTTTCTTTCTTTCTTTGCTAGCGTGACAAATGAGTGAATTTGTGTGGAAGTTTGAACAGTCTTTGGCATTGTCCTCTTTGGGATTGGAATGAAAACTGACCTTTTCCAGTCCTATGGTCACTGCTGAGTTTTACAAATTTGCTGACATATTGAGTGCAGCACTTTCATGGCATCATATTTTAGGATTTGAAATAGCTCAGCTGGGATTCTATCACCTCAAATAACTTTGTTTGGAGTGATGCTTCCTAAGGCCCACTTGACTTCGCACTCCAGGATGTCTGACTTTAGGTGAGTGATCACACTATCATGGTTATCTGAGTCATTAGGATCTTTTTTGCATAGTTCTTCCGTGTGTTCTTGCCACCTCTTCTTAATATCTTCTGCTCTGTTAGGTCCATACAATTTCTGTCCTTTATTGTGCCTATCTTTGCATGAAATTGTCCCTTGGCATCTCTAATTTTCTTGAAGAGATCTCTAATCTTTCCCATTCTATTGTTCTCCTCTATTTCTTTGCACTGATCACTGAGGAAGGCTTTCTTATCTCTCCTTGCTATTCTTTGGAACTCTGCATTCAAATGGGTTTACCTTTCCTTTTCTCCTTTGCCTTTTGCTTCTCTTCTTTTCTCAGCTATTTGTAAGGCATCCTCAGACAACCATTTTACCTTTTTGCATTTCTTTTACTTGGGGATGGTTTTCATTACTGTCTTCTGTACATTGTTATGAACCTCTATCCATAGTTCTTCAGGCACTCTATCAGATCTAATCCCTTGAATCTATTTGTCATTTCCACTATATAATTGTAAGGGTTTTAATTTAGGCCATACCTGAATGGCCTAATGGTTTTCACTACTTTCTGCAATTTAAGTCTGAATTTGGCAATAAGGAGTTCATGCTCTGAGCCACAGTGAGGTCCCAGTCTTGTTTTTGCTGACTGTATAGAGCTTTTCTATCTTTGGCTGCAAAGAATATAATCAATCTGATTTCAGTATTGACCGTCTTGTGATGTCCATGTGTAGAGTCATTTCTTGTGTTGTTGGAAGAGGGTGTTTGCTATGACCAGTGCGTTCTCTTGTCAAAACTCTTAGCCTTTGTCCTGCTTTATTTTGCACTCTCGGGCCAAACTTGCCTTGTCTCCAGGTATCTCTTGACTTCCTACTTTTGCATTCCAGTCCTCTATGATGAAAAGGACATCTTTTTTTGGTGTTAGTTCTAGAATATCTTGTAGGTTTTCATAGAACTGTTCAAATTCAGCTTCTTCAGCCTTACTGGTCAGGGCATAGACTTGGATTACTCTGTTTACTGAATGTTTTGCCTTGGAAACAAACCGAGATCATTCTGTCAATTTTGAGATTTCACCCAAGTATTGCATTTCAGACTCTGTTATTGACTGTGAGGCCTACTCCATTTCTTCTAAGGGATTCTTGCCCACAGTAGTAGATATAATGGTTATCTGAATTAAATTCGCCCATTCCCATCCATTTTAGTTCACTGATTCCTGGAATGTCGATGTTCACTCTTGCTGTCTTCTGTTTGACCACGTCCAATTTACCTTGATTCATGGACCTAACATTCCAGGTTCCCATGCAATATTGTTCTTTATAGCATCAGACTTCACTTTCAGACATCCTGATACTTTACCCCTAAATAATTCACCTTGTTTTTTCTAATTACAAGGACATTCTCTTACGTAACTACAGATTATATACTCAGGCAATCTAACACTTATACAATTCCATGTCACATTAATAGTTTATAAATAGCCCATATTTATAAATTTCCCAAGTTGTACCAAAAATAGTCTCTCTAGATGTTTTAAAAAATCCATAATATAATCAAAAATTTTCTCTACAGGGCTTCCTAATACCCACTGGACATTTAGGTACATAACAAATTAAATCTCTTTGTTTCTGAGCCCAGAATCTAACTTTATAAATAAGCATAAAGAAAATTTTCCATAGTTTTAATAAATATTAAATTTTATACAAATGCATTTCCTGGGTAACAAAACAAAGAATACACTTTGTTTTGCCTGAAAGTTTAGGTAAAGTTGTCCACCATTTTGATAAATCACATCACTGATGGCATGCCACTTGTGGGGTTTGGATTGCCAAAATGACCCACCTCTATTGATCTGTATTTGTCATAGGAGGCCTCATAGGGACTCCACACGCAAGTGTGAGCATTTGACCACTTAATTATGGCTTCCAGTTTATTATGCCCACTTATTTACATACTGAAATACACATTATTTTATTAGAAATGTTCTATTTCTCTTTCACTTACAGTTAGGGCATTGTGTTGACTTTCTGTAATTATTCATTATGAATAATGTTAATGTCTCAGTCATGTCTGACTCTTTGGGACCGCATGGACTGTAGCCCACAAGTCTCCTATGTCCATGGGATTTCCCGGGCAAGAATACTGGAGTGGGTAGCCATTCCCTTCTTCAGGGAATCTTCCCGACCCAGGGATTGAACCTAAGTCTCCTGCACTGCAGGCAGATTCTTTTACCATCTGAGCCACCAGGGAAGCCCCGAATATGGGTAGGTATAATAACAAATTTCATTTCTGAATAATAGAAAGGGTGTTACAAAGTATTGATTATAGAAAGGAGTTGTTGACTTCTGTGACATCAGAAAGACTGACCATATTGAGTGCTGGTGAAGATGTGGATAGTTGGGATTCTCAAACAGCACTAGTAAGAATATAAAATGATACAGCCATTGTGGGAAACAGTATGTTAGTTTCTTAAAAAGTTAAACATGCACCTACCATATGATCAGTCATTATCTTCCTAGAGATTTCCTCAAAAGAAGTAAAAGCATTTGTTCATAAGAGGACTTCTACACAAATGTTCATAGCAGTTTTACTTGCATAGTCCAAACTAGAAATAATCCAACCAAATATCCACCAACAGATGAATGGATAAACAAATTTCAGTATATCCACACAATGGAATACTACTAAACAATAAAAGGAATGAACATGATACACACAAAAATCATGGGCAAATTTCAAAATAATTTTGCTGATTGGAAGCAACCAGGAAAAAAGAGTATACTTTGTATGATTATTGAAAACTATAGAAAATTCTAGAAAATAGGAGCTAATCTACAGGGATAGAAAATCAATTAATGGTGCCTAGGGGCAAAGGGTGGGTAGGAAGGGCCCTGAGGGAGAAAATTTGTAAGAGGAGTAGTTATGTTCGCTATGTTGCCCTTTCAAAAGTGCATACATATGTCAAACCATATCAAATTGTTATACTTCAAATATGTGAAAATGTAAATATGTCAGTTATACCAAAATACAGCTTTTAGAGAAAAACTGGGGTTGTTGTCAACATCTGCCCTATTAAATGCAGCCCATACAGCATCCTCCACAACCTGGGCCTTAATTGCCTTTGTTTAGGTAACTTCTCTTGTGTGGTGGATCCCTAGTGATCTAGGTTTATTACGGTGTTTTTTTAAATCCCTTTGTCCCTCAAAGGGATTGAATTAGGCGTGGGAATAAATAGCCATTCTGCACAATGAAATACAAGGGACAAGGGAAAGTGTAGGGCAGAAAGAGAAGAGGGTGTCAGAGGATGAGCTATCTGGATAGCATCACTGATGCAATGGACATGAACTTGGGCAAACTTCAGGAAATGGTGAGGGCAGGAGGACTGGTGTCCTGCAGTCCATGGGGTTAAAAGAGTCGGACACAACTGGGCAGCTGAACAATGAACAACACTGTGTAGGGCAAGGTTCTGTGAAGGATTTACCTCCTTCAGAGAAAGACCGAAAGAGGAGGACCCCTCTTTCTTCCTGGCATGGGTATATCCACATGAAATATCTGGAATTTCTGTAGCCATCTTGTGACCATGAGGGATCCTTGGTGTTTGAGAACACAGCTAACATGTTGAGGAGGGCAAAAGGGAGACATGGAAAGAATCTGAGTCCTTGACAGTCTCCAGACTCTATATTATGTGGTATAATGAGTTCCCCTATCATGTGAGGCAATTGAGTTTAGATTTGTTGTTACATGCAGCCAAAGGCAACCCAGCTAACATATTCCTTATCTTTAAAGACTCAACTCAAGCACTACCTCTTCCAGGAAGTCTTCTCTGATACCTGCTCCCTTCTACGCCTGGGCTGAGTTATATACCCCTACTCTGTGTTCTCGGGATATCCTTTTAATGGTCCTTTAAAAAAAAAAAACATTGCATGTAATTATCTATTTACAATTCTCTCCTGAATTGATTGAACTGGGAGCTCCCCAGGGCAGGACTGGGTTTCATTGGTCTCCACTTCACCAGAACATAGACAGTAAGTAAAAAATAGTAGGGATGTAATAAATGCCAGAACAACTGAATTGAAACTCTCCTTTTCATGCACTAACAAATGAGAATCTCACTGCCCCTAGTCATTACAACTTAATTAAATTTTTCATATCTGAGAATTCCTTTCTTCTATTCCTCAGTATTTTGTGGTTGCTCTTGAGTATCTTTAGAAACTGGAGTTATTTTTGAGGTCTCCCTGGACTACAAAAGATCATCTTCCAGGGGTGCCCTTGCAGGCTGCAAGGGAAGGAGGAGAGGGGGGTTCCCCGTTCTCCATGTTTGGGGCACCACCTCTTCAATTTCTCCAACTGTGGTCTTGGCTCTTTGGGGGAGTGTGGCTTTTCCGTCCCAGCAGAACAGTGGACTGAAAGCCCTGTGCCTTCACCTGCCTCTCCCTGCCTCCTCCCTCAAGTCCTGACCAGGATTATTTTTTTACAGCTGTCTTGGCTCAAGTTGGCCAGGATTTCTGAATTCCCTCTATTAGATCCTTCCGTGTGTCCTGTGGGACTCTTCGTAATAGCACAACTCCAATGACACTGACAGGTAATGTTTTTTCTGTTTCCCAGATCATTACCAATGAAAAAGATGTAAACCCGGAGCTGGCCAACCCCTGGCCCCTGGAGGTCCTGCTCAACATTTTTCTTCCCTTCCTTCCTTGGAACCTCAGGCTGGAGGCAACACTATTCATCATTTCTTTGGCTGCAAATTGTGCAAGAAGATGCATTCCATTTTCAAAAAAAGAAAATGGAATAAGCAGAAAATGGCATCTTCTCTCTCCTCCCCATCCCGCTCCTTTCTTACATCTGTCCCCTCTCATTCACTCCCTCCCATCCCCAGCATTTCTTCCATATCTTCCCTAGATTAGTACTTCAGTGCATAGACTCTGGGATGAGAAAACCTGGTTGTGGATCCTTGTTCCATAACTTCATAGCTCTACTGTCATCTGGATGAAGAAAGTTAACCCTCTGTACTGTGATGTCCTCATTTAGAAAGTGGTGATAATTATGCTTCTTAGGGTCATTTTAAGTATTAAAATGCAGTATGCACAGGGTTTACAAACACACCTAACAAAAATGCCAAACACACCTAATAAATGCAATATAGGTGTTCGGCATTATTGCTACTACTACCATCATTAATACTACTACTAGCCAGCATTATTGAACATATACTGTGTATTGTGTGCTCAGTGTTTACTATATTAAACTTCAAAAACATGGTCCCTTTTAATCTTCATAACAGCCCTCACAGATGGTTCCCCACACCCCACAGTTTCTGAATCCTCTGTGACTGACTCTTTGCTAAGCTCTGTACACTTATTTTATCATTTAATTTTCATAACAGTCCTATCAAGTAGCTACTGTCAAGGTCCAGCTGACACAGATGGCAAAACTGAGGCTTAAATTAAAAATCTTGCCGATGTCACACTGATTATAAGTGGAAAAGCCAGGGTTTGAATTCAGGTCTGTGTAAACTTGGAATTCTCAAACATTAATATGCATTTGATCATCAGTTGGTTAGTCACTCAGTCATGTCCAACTCTTTGCAACCTCATGGACTATAACCCGCCAGGATCCTCTGTCCATGGAATTCTCCAGGCAGGAACACTGGAGTGGGTTCTCCAGGGGATTGTCCTGACTCAGGTCTCCTGCATTGCAGGCAGATTCATTATACTGTCTGAGCTACCAGAAAACCTCTAGATCCCCTGGGGGCTTGTTAAAACATATATTGCTGGGCCCCATACCCAGAGTCTCTGGTTTAATAAGTCTAGGATGGGGCCTAAGACTTTGCATTTCTAATAAGTTCCCAGGTGATGCTGAAACTGATGGATGATCTGGAGCCGTATTTTGAGATCTATTTTATTAGTGGTAGGCATTGCTTTATTCTTTGAATAGGCATAACCCTTTGGTTGATATCTTGAGTTTTGCTATAGACTCTTAACTAAGAGCTATTTCTCATCATAGGAACAAAGGGGAACATATGTTCATCATTCCACTCATGATGTTCCAGAGACCTTCTGACTTCAGTCTTATTTACAAGCTAGTAGTTTTGTGTTAGCAGTGCTATCACCTACATCTCATGCCCTGGTTTAGATTTATATTCTTTTATTCTTTCTTTTTCTACAAAGAGGCCATTTATTTCAGAAGCTTTCCTTGCAAAGGAGCCATGAATCTGAGCATCAGAGATGCTGATGTTGTAGATTTCAAATGCCAAAATGTGAAGAAAATCAAGCACCAGGTTGAAGGGGTGATGGTTACTTTTATATGTCATCTTGACTGGGCCACAGTGAGTGCCCTGATTCTACATTATTTCTGGGTGTGTCTGTGAAGTTGTTTCTGGTTGAGTTAGCATTTGAACAGTTGGACTCAGTGAAGTAGATTGCCCTTCCTAATGTGGGTAGGCATCATCCAATCCACTGAGGACCTGCATAGAACAAAAGGTGGAGGAAGACGGATTCTGTTCCCTTTTCCCTATCTTATTGCTTTCCTGGGTCTCCAGCTTATGGACAATCTTGGGACTTCTCTGCCTCTATAATCCCATGAGCCAATTCCTCATAATCAATTTCTCTTTCTCTCAAGGTTTCTGTCCTGACCTCACTCAGGACAGAAACCTTGCAACGGGTGTTTCATTCTCCTAAAGACCCACCAGTTACCCCTTGATGTCATTAAAACAGTTCAGTTCAGTTCAATTGCTCAGTCATGTCCGACTCCTTGTGACCCCATGGACTGCAGCTTCCCTGTCCATCACCAACTCCTGGAGCATACTCAAACTCATGTCCATGGGGTCAGTGATGCCATCCAACCATCTCATCCTCTGTTGTCCCCTTCAATCTTTTCCAGCATCAGGGTCTTTTCCAATGAGTCAGTTCTTCACATCAAATGGCCAAAGTATTGGAGTTTCAGCTTCCACATCAGTCCTTCCAATGAATATTCAGGACTGATATCCTTTAGGATTGACTGATTTGATCTCCTTGCAGTCCAAGGGACTCTCAAGAGTCTTCTCCAACACCATGCTTCAAAAGCATCAATTCTTCAGTGCTCAGCTTTCTTTATAGTCCAACTCTTACATCCATACATGACCATTGGAAAAACCATAGCCTTGACTAGATGGACCTTTGTTGGCAAAGTAATGTCTCTGCTTTTTAATATGCTATCTAGGTTGGTCATAACTCTCTGTCCAAGGAGCAAGTATCTTTTAATTCATAGATGCAGTCACCATCTGCAGTGATTTTGGAGCCAAAAAAATAAAGTCTGTCACTGTTTCCATTGTTTCCCCATCTATTTGCCATGAAGTAATGGGACCAGATGCCATGATCTTAGTTTTCTGAATGTTCAGTTTTAAGCCAACTTTTTCACTCTCCTCTTTCACTCTCATCAAGAGGCTCTTTAGTTCTTCTTTGATTTCTTCCATAAGGGTGCTGTCATCTGCATATCTGAGGTTATTAAAACAGTAACTAGGATCAAATTTCGGTATACCCAGGGGTCCAGAACCTAGGAGGAGGAAAGAACATATACACACTATAAGATTTCACTGATACCTAAACCTGAAGAATATGTATGGTAGTGGATTTTTAAAATAAAATGCTATGTCTTTTCTTTGGGACATAATCAAGAGTCTTTTTTTTTTTTTAAAAGAAAAACAAACTTCATTTTATGGAAGAGTTATGGGGAGATTAATGTTTATAGAATACATTATAAAGCTATAATACTTGAAAAAGAATGATACTAGTATATAAATGAACAGAATGATCAGTGAAATAAAATAGAACCCAGTGAAATGCCTAAGTATGAAAAGTAACTTGATTTATGGAAACAATGACATTTCATATAACTGATCAAAGAGCAAGCCAATCAATCAATCAATAGCATTGAGACAATTAGCTAGTGATCTGGGGGGGAAAAAGGAAGATAAAAAAAGAGACAGAAAGAGAGAAAAGGGGGGAAAGAGGAAACTGAGGCCTACATTATTGCTTGCCTAAAATAAATTCCATTTTTTGTCTGTTATTTGCAACAGAGAGAAAATCCATAAAAGATTTAGAATAGAGATCGAATTTTATTCTCTGGAACAGTGAAAATCTCTCAAAGCATGAAATAAGACGCAGGAGGTATAAAGAACAGATTTGTAAAGTTGACCATACAAATGTTTTAAATAGGAAAACAAATACACATAGCCAAGAGGCAAACAACAAATGGGAAAATATAGCTACCATCCATATACCAAAGATTCATTTATTTAATTTACAACAAAATGCTATAATCCAATAAGAAAAGGGTGAAAAACAAATGGAAAAATGGGGGTGGGGAGACAAAAACAAGCAGATCACACAAAAATAATTTTAAAAAGCTATTCACCTTACAAATGGATGTTCAATTTTGCTGAGTCAAGAATATGCATTAAAACAGCACAAGGAAAACAGCAGAAAGATGTGCTGTGCTTGGTAGTGTCCAGTTCTTTGTGACCCCGTGGACTGCAGCCGGCCAGGCTCCTCTGTCCATGGGGCTTCTCCAGGCAAGTATACTGGAGTGGTTTGCCATGTCCTTTTCCAGGGGATCTTCCCAACCCAGGAATTGACCCAGATCTCCCACATTGCAGGCAGATTCTTTACTGTCTGAGACATCAGGGAAGTCTAGGTGAGAAAAAGGGGAATTGGCCTATACTCTTGATGGAATTGGGGCTTCGCAGGTGGTGCTAGTGATAAAGAACCAGCCTGCCTAGGCTGGAGACAAAAGAGGCATGGGTTCGATCCCTGGGTCGGGAAGATCCCCTGGAAGAAGGCATGACAGCTTACTCCAGTGAGTTTGCCTGGCGAATCCCATGGACAGAGCAGCCTGGCAGCCTACAATCCATAGGATTGCAAAAAAATGGACATGACTAAAGTGACCTAGCATGCAGCACACTTGATGGATATACAAATTGATTCAGTCTTTGAAAGCACAGTTAGGCAAATCTATCAAAATTCAAAATGAGTATGTTGTTTGATCCAGTTCTAAAATATTTCTGAGAGATATGCTCACACAGGTGGATGGGGTATTTGAACAAGATGCTCATTGCTGGCTTGTTTGTATTAGTGAGAAAAATGTTGGATGCAATTAGAATGCCCATTATTAGAGAGCTCATTAAGTAAATCACCTTACACCAATAATATGACACTGTGGGGAGATTTGGGAGAATAGCATTGAAACATGTATAATATCATGTATGAAACGAGTCGCCAGTCCAGGTTCGATGCACGGTACTGGATGCTTGGGGCTGGTGCACTGGGACGACCCAGAGGGAGGGTAGGGGAGGGAGGAGGGAGGAGGGTTCAGGATGGGGAACGCGGGTATACCTGTGGCAGATTCATTTCGATACTTCCGATTTAATACAATATTGTAAAGTTTAAAAATAAAATAAAAGTTAAAAAAAAAAGAAAACTAAAAAAACCAAAAAACAAAAAACTATGTGCTGAGCAGCTAGTGTCCAACTCTTTGTGACCCCATAGACTATAGCCCACCAGGGTCAGATTTTATCCATGGGATTTCCTAGGCAAGAATACTGGAGTGGGTTGCCATTTCCTTCTCCATAAAGCAATGAGGTAGATCCATTCAGTAGAAGTAACAACATGGAATTGAATATATTATTATGTCAAAAAGTAAATTTCCTGAATGGTATTTATTTTATAATCTCATCTATGGTCAACCAAAAATATACATATTAATATGTAGAAACACTAGAGAAGGGAATGTAAACCACATCAGTATTCTTGCCTTGAGAACCCCATGAACAGTATGAAAAAACAAAAAGATAGGACACTGAAAGATGAACTCCCCAGGCCAGTAGGTGCCCAATATGCTTCTGGAGAAGAGTGGAGAAATAACTCCAGAAAGAAGGAAGAGATAGAGCCAAAGCATAAACAACACCCAGTTGTGGATGTGACTGGTGGTGAAAGTAAAGTCCGATGTTGTAAGGAATATTATTGCATAGGAACCTGGAATGTTAGGTCCATGAATCAAGGCAAACTGGAAGTGGTCAAACAGGAGATGGCAAGAGTGAACGTCAACATTCTAGGAATCAGCAAACTAAAATGTACTGGAATGGGTGAATTTAACTCAGATGACCATTGTATCTACCTCTGTGAGCAAGAATGCCTTAGAAGAAATGGAGTAGCCATCATAGTCAACAATAGAATCCAAAATGCAATCTTGGATGCAATCTCAAAAACGACAGAATGATCTCTGTTCGTTTCCAAGGCAAACCATTCAATATCACAGTAATCCAAGTCTAAGCCCCAACCAGTAAGGCTGAAGAAGCTGAAGTTGAATGCTTCTATGAAGAACTACAAGATCTTCTAGAACTAACACCCAAAAAAGATGTCCTTTTCATTATAGGGGACTGGAATGCACAAGTAGGAAGTCAAGAAATACCTGGAGTAACAGGCAAATTTGGCCTTGGAGTACAGAATGAAGCAGGGCACAGGCTATCAGAGTTTTGCCAAGAGAACACACTCATCATAGCAAACACCTTCTTCCAACAACACAAGAGAAGACTCTACACATGGACACCACCAGATAGTCAATACTGAAATCAGATTGATTATATTCTTTGCAGCCAAAGACAGAGAAGCTCTATACAGTCAGCAAAAACAAGACCAAGACCTGACTGTGGCTCAGATCATGAACTCCTTATTGCCAAATTCAGACTTAAACTGAATAAAGTAAGGAAAACCACTAGACCATTCAGCTATGACCTAAATCAAATCCCTTATGATTATACAATGGAAGTGACAAAAAGATTCAAGGGATTAGATTTGATAGACAGAGTGCCTGATGAACTATGGACAGAGGTTCATGACATTGTACATGAGGCAGTAATTAAGACCATCCCCAAGAAAAAGAAATGCAAAAAGGCAAAATAGTTGTCTGAAGAGGCCTTACAAATAGCTGTGAAAAGAAGAGAAGTGAAAGACAAAGGAGGAAAGGAAAGATATACCCATCTGAATACAGAGTTCCAAAGAATAGCAAGGAGAGATAACAGACTTCCTCATTGGTCAGTGCAAAGAAATAGAGGAAAACAATAGAATGGAAAAGACTAGAGATCTCTTCAAGAAAATTAGATATACAAAGGGAAATTTTCATGCAAAGATGGGCACAATAAAGGAAAGAAATGGTATGGACCTAACAGAAGCAGAAGATATTAAGAAGAGGTGGCAAGAATACACAGAAGAACTATACAAAAAAGTTCTTCACAACCCAGATAATTATGATAGTGTGATCACTCACCTAGAGCCAGACATCCTGGAATGCAAAGTCAAGTGGGCCTAAGAAGCATCACTACAAACAAGGCTAGTGGAGGTGACAGAATTCCAGTTGAGCTATTTCAAATCCTAAAAGATGATGCTGTGAAAGTGCTGCACTCAATATGCCAGCAAATTTGGAAAACTCAGCAGTGGCCACAGGACTGGAAAAGGTCAGTTTTCATTCCAATCCCAAAGAAAGGCAATGCCAAAGAATGCTCAAACTACTGCATAATTGCACTCACCTCACACACCAGTAAAGTAATGCTCAAAATTCTCCAAGCCAAGCTTCAACAGTATGTGAACTATGAACTTCCAGATGTCAAGCAAGGTAGAGGAACCAGAGATCAAATTGCCAGCATCCGTCGAATCATCCAAAAAGCAAGAGAGTTCCAGAAATACATCTACTTCAGCTTTCTTGACTATGCCAAAGCCTTTGACTGTGTGGATCATAATAAACTGTGGAAAATTCTGAAAGAGATGGGAATACCAGACCACCTGATCTGCCTCTTGAGAAATCTGTATGCAGGTCAAGAAGCAACAGTTAGAACTGGACATGGAACAGCAGACTGGTTCCAAGTAGGAAAAGGAGTACGTCAAGGCTGTATATTGTCATCCTGCTCATTCAACTTATATTCAGAGTACATCATGAGAAACACTGGGCTGGATGAAGCACAAGTGGGAATCAAGATTGCCGGGAGAAACATCAATAAACTCGGATAGGCAGATGACACTACACTTATGGCAGAAAGCGAAGAAGAACTAAAGAGCCTATTGATGAAAGTAAAAGAGGAGAGTGAAAAAGTTGGCTTAAAATTCAACATTCAGAAAACTAAGATCATGGCATCTGGTCCCATCACTTCATGGCAAATAGATGGGGATACAATGGAAACAGTGACAGACTATTCTGGGGGGCTCCAAAATCACTGCAGATGGTGACTGCATGAAGTTAAAAGACACTTGCTCCTTGCAAGAGAAGTTGTAACCACCCTAGACAGCATATTAGGATAAGGCAATGGCACCCCACTCCAGTACTCTTACCTGGAAAATCCCATGGATGGAGGAGCCTGGTAGGCTACAGTCTATGGGGTCACTAGGAGTCGGACACAAATAAGCGATTTCACTTTCACTTTTCAATTTCATGCATTGGAGAAGGAAATGGCAACCCACTCCGGTATTCTTGCCTAGAGAATCCCAGGGATGGGGGAGCCTGGGGAGCTGTCGTCTATGGGGTCACACAGAGTCGGACATGACTGAAGCAACTTAGCAGCAACAGCAGGAGCAGCAGACAGCATATTAAAAAGCAGAGACATTACTTTGCCCGCAAAGGTCCATCTAGTGAAAGCTTTGGTTTTTCCAGTAGTCATGTATGGATGTGAGAGTTGGACTATAAAGAAAGCTGAGCATTGAAGAATTGATGCTTTATAACTGTGGTGTTGGAGGAGACTCTTGAGAGTCCCTTGGACTGCAAGGAGATCCAACCAGTCCATCCTAAAGGAAATCAGTCCTGAATATTCATTGGAAGGACTGATGTTGAAGCTGAAACTCCAGTACTTTGGCCACCTGATGCGAAGTACTGACTTATCTGAAAAGACCCTGATGCTGGGAAAGATTGAAGGCGGGAGGAGAAGGGGTTGACAGAGGATGAGATGGTTGGATGGCATCACTGACTCAATGGACATGAGTTTGAGTAAACTCCGGGAGTTGGTGATGGACAGGGAGGCCTGACATGCTGCAGTTCGTGGCGTCACAAAGAGTCAGAGATGATTGAGTGACTGGACTAATACATAGAAAAAGTCTGAAGGACACACTAGAACTTTATAGTTTTTAC
>NW_011495020.1:7368591-7373317 GCF_000754665.1 Bison bison bison
AAAAAAAAAAAAAAGAACTTTCCTTTCTCTTTCTTCTTTAGTGCTCCCTGCCTCAGAGAGACTTTCCTCTCCTCCAGCCTGGATGTTTCCCAGAGGGATCCCTCTCCAGCTCCACCTGGGTAAGAGGACCCCAGGAGACATGGAGAAGGCACTGGCAGGTTGAGAGGCAGCTTTGCCTCCCTCTAAAGAAATGATCTCGGGTAGTTTACTCGACCTCTGAGAGCCTCAGTTGGGAAATGTGGCCACCGGGAAGGTTTTCCCAGGGTTTGTGTCATATTGATGGCCCCAGGAGTGACCTACTGCAGGTCAGTAGTTTTCCAGACCCTGCCCTTGTCTCCTGGAGACCATCTCCCGCCTTATATGGGAAGCTTGCAGCACCTTTCACACTGAGGTGCTGCTGACACTGATGGGTAACAGAGCGCTTTATCCCACCTCAGGTCTGTTCTATTTCGGGGCTGCCATCAGCCATTTCTCATCTCAGACTTGCCTCTGTTATCTAAATGGCCCCTTGGGGGAGGAGAAGCGGATGCTTCAGGCCTCAAGGAGAGCTGCTTTTGTCCAGGTTTGAAGTTGGTTTCTCTGAGTGAGCCTGTCACTCAAATGCCCTGGTGGCTCCTGAGTTGCATCTAGAGACATTGTTAGTTGAGTCACCTGTATGTGAAGACTGTAGCCCCAGGCTTTACTGCCAGCTCTCTAAATGTGACATAAATGACTCCATAAACATGACATTGTGTGAGTGTGTGTGTGTGTGTGTGTGACTACCTGGTACTAAGCACTCCCTCTGTGCCCGCCAGCCTCCTTGGTGCTTTACATGGGACCATAACCTAGGGGCTATGTGTTATTAAGCACATTTCACAGATGAGGAAACCTGAGACTTAGAGAGAGCGAGTAAGTTCATCTATAAGAGATCCTTTAGTTTTAAGAAGTTGAGTTAAAGAGTAGCCACAAAACTTGACTCACCTTAGTCAAGGCTGCCCCTTTCTTTTGCTTTTGGCAAGTACATAACAAGTCATCCAAAACACCCCAGTAACTACTGGAGGAGAACGAAATTCATTACTGATCTTTTCTCGACTCTTCCCCCACCCCCACTCCTCAACCGCCACCAACATTTGATTATTTCCATTTTCTTTCTTCACCAGATATTTGTTCAAAGAAATAAAAACCTTATGGTTAGCAGTATCTGCCAAGTTTTGGCGGCTGGGTGGGGGAGAAGAGGACCAGCACTGAGCAGACAGGGTACAGAGCAAATGCTTATGTGTCATTTGAAATATGGTCTGTGCCTGTGTCAGACATTTGCACAACGCTCTGAATCAATTTTGTTGATTCGGGCGCTTTTAGCAGAATAACAAGCCTATCTTGAAATACGGGGCCAGGAAACAACTTCCCTGGAGCTCATTTTCCAGTGACAAGTTCCACCTTATCTCAAGTGGCTCCACTCCTGAAATTATAAGCATATGTCCTACCGCCATTGAAAATAAATTTGTCGAGACAACAAGCTGGCATGGAGAGAGACAGTGTGCAAAACAGGAAACCACGGCAAGTGCTGCCGTACTTCTCCAGGAGATAAATTGCTTTGTAATTTTCACTCAAAACAACTTATAGAAGTTAGTACTTTATTCCCCAGTCCTGTAAAAGCCTAATTGGTGCCCATATATGAGACTAATATTTTTTCCAGCCCTTTAAACTCTGCCGCAAGATTAGAATGGGGGAAAAAGAATAATTGAGTTCTCCTTGGAATGAGATGACATCACCTGAAAAATGCCCAGATTTCACCTATAAACTGTTGGGATAGTTCCTTGATTGTTTCATGGCTCTTCTCTTAGCCTCTCTCATCTTCACCAGGAAAACTCCATGCAGCCTTTGCATATCCCTTCTCTATGATTTAAAAGCCCCACTTGCTTCTTTGTGGACCTAAAGATTATTCTCTAGCCCCTGGTGTGTTTGGTAATATTCCCAGAAGAAGGTACACATAAGCTTTTTAAGAGGTCGCAAGAAATTGCTTCATCATTCTTGAATGTGTGGACCTTTCTGGGAGAGAAGGGATTTTTGTCTGCTTTATTCAGTCTGCATGCCCATTGCCTAAGACAAGGTCAGGTACATTCTTGATGCTCAATAACTATTTATTAAAATCAAGGAATAAATTACAGTAGACATCTGCGGTTATTGCCTGCCTGCACTCTTTCCTTTCTTCCTGGTAAGAGCACCTGGAGCTTTTCTGGGAAACCTCATCTTTCTCATTCCCAGTGTGCCTGAGTGTGAACTATAAAGGTGAATTATCCCCCGCTCCGGGGGTGGGCACATGTCCCAGGCCTGAACCATGACCCACAGTGATTGGTTCAGAGATGGGCACATGATCTACGTGAGTTCAATGAGAGTGAGCCTTGAGGATTTTATGGGAACTCTGGGGATAAGAGTTTTTGTTTTGTTTTCCCCCACCATAACTGCGATCTCTAAGGATACTGTGAGCCAGGAGTTTCAGCCTTCACCTCATAGAAAAGCCCTCCCTAGGAATCAGAGAAATGCAGAGCCAAGAGAGGGAGAAAAGGATTAAGTTCTACAGTCATTGTTTAATCCTTGAATCTAACTATATCTGGGCCCCAAAATGCCCTGGAGTTTTTAATCATATGACCCAATAAATTCCCTCAAACTGGTTTCTAGAAATCTAATATTTTTAAAAATAAAGAACCATTGGAAATGTCAGAGATTTCACCGTTCTGGTAACCATGGTTTCTATTAGAATGTGTCCATACTTGACTCATAGTAGTCAAGAATCAGGCTGCTATTTCTAACAGACACCAAGATGCAACAACTTAAACAAGATAACTTTTTTATTCCCCCATACTGAAATCTGGGAAGCAATCCAAGCTGGAACAGTGGCTTAGCTAGTATTCTATTTTGTTACTTTGCCATCCTCAAAATGTAGCTTTCCTTTCATGCTCTCATGGTCTGAGATGGCTGTTTGAGCTCCTACCATCATGCGTCTTGCCACCAGCGGAAAGAGTAAAAGGAGAAAGTGCAAAACCTGTTCATCCCTTGGCACGGTGGACTTGGAGAAAGGTATAGGTGGGTGGATCAGAAGTGAAATTGAAGATAATTCCTCCCTCCTTTTTTCCTTCTCTGCTTTTTTCTTCCTTCCTCTCTCCCCACTTCCCTTCCTCCTGCTTTTCTTTCTCCCTTCCTTCCTTCCTTTCCTTCTTCCCTCCTTCTACTTTCCCTCCTTCGCCCTCTCCCTTCTTCCCATTCTCTCCTTTCCTCCAAGGATTCACTGAGGACCCACTATGTACCAGCTACTGTGATGGGTACTAGAGAGACAACATTGAATAAGGTAGAGTATTAAAAATGCCAGAGGTCCAGTTTTAGGAGGTAGCAGCTCTCTGAGTTCTGGGACTTCCTTTTTACAAGATTGAGAAAACCCTGCCACCTTCAACTTCCAAAAGCCTAGAGACTGCCAATCTACCCTGTGTCTACCAAACCAGGAAAAGATCTATTACCTCTATTTGCATTTTGAGTAGCATTATTCATGTGTATATATTACTTTTCTCCATCCCATGGATATTATAAACCTTTGATGTTTAATCATGCTGTTAAAGACTTTCTTTTCCAAGGAATTTCAGGAAGTCACAGAAAGGTGAAAAAGATATTTCTCTATAAAATGGATACAATATTGTTACCTGCTTCATAGATGTGTTGTGAAAATTAAATGAGGTAATACATATAAAGTGCTTAGCATAATAAAGATTTAATAGCTTTAAAAATGATATTTATTATATTTTCTGACCAAAGAATATTCTTTCTTTTTTTCCCCTAATTCTATTTGGGGCACTTGGTAGAGAAAATGTTTAGATTTTTTTTTGGTAATGAATATATATGACTTTTATGTTTAACAATTTAATATTGAAGAAGGATGACTATTCTGTGTTTGTAAAAATGAAACATTCTCATTGTAAAGTATTTAAGCAATGGAGAAATGTCCATGCTTTATAATAACCCCAAATGATTATCATTAAGTGAATGATATTTCACATCTTTCTAAGCAGATGAATCAATTACAATGTTTTTAGCTCCAAAAAGATGTGTATAAAATCTGATTCAAATGGGTTTAACTCATATGGAAATGTGTTGATTGCCATAACTGATGTTCAAAGACAGCAGTCTGATCCACTTCATTTTTCTGTGGCTCTACCCTCTGTGTGTGGGGGCCTCAGGCTGGCTTCATTTGTGGTAAAAATGGCTGTAGCCACTCTGGGCTTTGCACTTTTCCATACCAAGTCCAGAGGGAGAGAAGGAGCCTCCCCTGGTGAGTGTGGTGTGTGTATTGTAAAAGCTAGAATACCTCTTTTCCCAGAAGTCCCCAGCAAACCTTCCCTCAAGCTATGCTGGCCTTACTCAGCTGGGTCACAAGCCTAGATCCTGAGGCAGGACTATACCACACTCTGGTTGGCTTTGCCTGAGTTCCCTGGGTTAAGGAGAAATGGGATTATCCTGGGATGAGTCACTACACTGCAGAGATAGAGCTGGGTTCAGAGTCCCCTGTGCGGGTTCAGTCCCTGGGTCAGGAAGATCCCCTGGAGGAGGAAATGGCAACCCACTCCAGTATTCTTACCTGGAGAATTTCATGGACAGATGAGCCTGGCAGGCTATAGTACATAGGGTCGCAGAGAGTCAGACGTGACTGAAGCGACTCAGCACACACGCATGTATGACATATATTATCTGGTGGAGATAG
>NW_011495020.1:7373417-7380675 GCF_000754665.1 Bison bison bison
CACTGTTTAGAGGGGAGAAGACAGGAGAGAAGAAGGTACGCTTAAAAGAGACAAGATGACACAGACCTAGAGAGGAAGAAATCTTTTTACAGAAATGTGAGAATACTACACATGCTATTTTTAATAAAATAATAGATTTAATATGACTTGAATTTAATGGAAAAGCAAAACTAAATTAAAACTGAAGGAATTGCTGCCCTTCTGTTAAATGTATCTTCACCACAAAGGCTATTATTTCCTTAAAATTCCCTATTGGGGAAATAAGGTTAAGAAAAGAAATTATGAAAGATTTTAAGATGTTGGAATCATTACTTTTTAAGAATTGGTTTCAATTTTAGAGAGTATTGAATGACTCAGGATATGAAAGATGAGTAAACCTTTTGTCTTGCACTTCCTCCCATCTCCCCACCCCTCACCTCCCTGTGCTGACTCTGTTACTGTTTTTTACAGTATCATCATTTGTAACATTCACATTCTGTTGTGGAAACATGACTCCCATAATGGTTTCATATCATCAGTTCGGTATTCAAGAAAATGTTATGTTCATGACCCATCCTTTTTTCCCCATCCTGTCCCTTTCCAGATACTTTGTTTTGCTTCATCTCTAAATTGACTAAGTTTAATCACTGAATAATTTTTTCAAGAAAGATTATAGGTGTGTCTTCTGTGAGTCCCTTCCTATGTCCCAATATTTGTCTGAGATTTTTATGCTAGAAATCATCTTGGGTGAGTAAACAATTCTTGAGTCACACTCTCCCGTAGAAGTTCTAGACGGTGCTCCATTCTATTCTGGCATTGAGTACTGATTATCACAGTTAAGTGCAGACCTAATTAAATTCCCTCACTTTTAATGTCAGTACGCCAAAGGATTTTTTTTTTGTTTTCCCTTCAAGTCCTTGATGTTCAATAAGTTAAAGAGGCTGTGTCTCAGTGCTGAGCATTCAGTTTTTCCTTTCCTGGATCCTGCTGTGCTCTTTCAGTCTTTGCTTCATTTCATCAGGTGTCAGGGCAATTTTCTTATTTTATATCTTTGCATATTTAGTCTGTCCTATTTGTGGATTCGCTATTTTAAGAATAACAAACAGGTTTAAATTGCTTTGCGCTTTTCATATTTACTGTTTATCTCAAGCATTTTTTTCTGTCTGTAATTTTATTTTGAGCTGTGTCTATTCAGCTTTTTGCTATTTTATTTATTAGTTTCATGATAATGTTTTGGTCTTTAATTTCTTTCAATAGACCTTAAATCTCCATTTAAAAAAAAAGATCATTCTCTTATTATTTTTCCCTTTGGGCCTCAGTATGTTGAATTCATATTATTATTAACCTGTTTTATAACCTCATATACTCAGCTAGTACTCTTCTTCCCAGATGTGGAGCTTTTGATGAAAATGCTCAAGATTTTTGATAATTCAAAGCCTCTAGGCAGAGCACAGGGTTGGAATCTACACTCTTCTAAAAGTTCCCATGTCTTCCCTTGTCCTCCTCTTTTTTAAGTACTTCACTTCATTTCACTTGACATTACTTCACTTCCTTGTTTGTACCCATTTCCTTGTTTGCTTGCCGTTGCTGATTTCCTTTTCTTACTGGTTTTTATTATTTTTGTTCATATACTATATATTAAGGGAGGAGAATATTTTGTCTTCATTCTGCCTTCTTTCTTCAGAAGTTTGTATTATTTCTATTTACTGACACTTATTATAAAGTCAGAAAGAAGTGATCTCCATTGCTTAAAAATAAATCAATGATGGGGCTTCCCTGGCAGTCCAGTGGCTGAGATTTCACCTTCCAGGGCAGGGGGTGCAGGTTCCATCCTGGTCTGGGAACCAGGAGCCCACATGCCTCTCAGCCGAAAGACTGAAACATGAAACAGAAACAGTTTTGTACCAAAAAATAAAAATAAAATAAAACTAAATCAGTGAGATCATGTGAGGTTTATTAAACACTTTGAAGTCCTATGCAAATATTATTTTTAGAAGATGAGATCATAGAATCTTAAGCTTAGAAAAGGCCTAGGATCTTGTGTTTTAATCCCACAGCCAACTCAGAAACCGTCCCGCAGCATTTCTCATGATGACTTCTCCTGCTCTCTGTGATGGGAATTCACTGTTGGGCAAAGCCAAACAAATTCAGGAATAGACAGCTCTCAGTGTGAGTAATTACCTCTGTGTATTAAGGCAAAATGTGCTTTCCTGAACTTCAGCCTAGAGACTCTAGCTCTGCTCTGTCAGCAGGTGGCAAAACAGGCATCATTTGAAGTTGTCACAATGTGGAGACATCAGCAAACTAAAAAGAAAAAAATAAGAAAGAAAGATTTAATGGGCTTGTATATGAACAAGACAGATCACAATAATTTGTGTGAACTGTTTTCTACTTGTGCCCCCAAAACACAGCAGAAAAAAAAAGGATTTTAGCTGTAAAAATGATTAATTTTGTAGCAAGTTTTTATCTGAATTTAACTGAATCCTACAAAATTTTGTTAAAGGCTCATAGATAGTTGCTCCTATAAACGTAGGCAACCTTCAAAGAAGAAAGACTGCTCCTGATATCTGGCCCTTATCACCTCTCTCTGCCTCTCAGGCTGCAGAATAAGCACTTGCTGAGTGAGAAACACATTTCCCAGTGGGTCAAGCACTTCTCAAGAGGACACAGCCTGAGGATCACTTCCTAACCTACACACCCCTGCCAGGCAGTGCCAAATAACCCATTTGGAAATAGTTTTTGAACAAATAACTGTTCCTGTAGCCAAAAGCTTTTTGAAAAATACTTCCAAAAGAATCTTTTCAACAATGCTGATTCTAATCTGTAACAGAAATGCATTTGTATTTGATGAATTTTTTTCTTTTTTTGCATCAGTTCAAATTTCCCTTGAAAATGCTTAGGAGCTTTGGGCAGTCTTTTGTTCTCCTTTTTAGAGTAAAAGTTTCCAAAAAATTTGTATGGCACTTCAGTACTGACACTTAGGCGTTAAATAAGAGACTGATGGAGGGCGATGTAGAGATCCACAGTGATACAGGTTGCTGCTGCTGCTAAGTCGCGTCAGTCGTGTCCGACTCTGTGTGACCCCATAGACGGCAGCCCAACAGGCTCCTCTGTCTCTGGGATTTTCCAGGCAAGAATACTAGAGTGGGCTGCCATTTACAGGTTAAGAGTCCCCTGAACCTCCACAGTGCCAGCCCTGCCTTCAGGAAGGTTCACGTGGTTTGTGAATTCTTTCTGCAACCTCTCTATATGAGGTTGACACCTCTGAGCTTGAGAACCACTTGAAATCCTTCTGTGGAGTTTCATTTTTATTTTTTATTTTTTAGTGAAACAGTTGATTTACAATGTTGTGTTAGTTTCTGGTGTATAGAAATCGATTCAGTATACATATATATATATATGTATATATATCCCTTTTCATATTCTTTTCCATTATGGTTTATTTGAGTAAAGTTTCATGCACACACACCTTTAGGTAATCCTTACCCAAGTCTATATTTTCAAAGGGACTTTTTAAGAATCTTATTATTTATTTATTCATTTTCCTGAGGACTGGGTCAGAATCTCTTCAGTTGCAAAGGCGATGATCTCAGGGTTGTTGTTGTTGTTGTTTTTCACTCTCCTTGTTTTTACTTCAGAGAAGAGGCAGGACAATTCTGTCCCTCCGTCACTGGTCTGGGTTATGAGAGGGCTTAGAGAAGAGCCGCCCCAGTGCAGGGCCTTCTCCTGGCACTCTCACCCCGTGCCAGGCCCTTAGTGTGCACTGCTGTATCTAATGCTCTCAGCAACTCTCTGGGGTTAGTTCTATCTTATTCCTGCTTCACACGTTGGGAAACGAAGGTGCAGAGAGGTTCAATGGCTTGCCCAAAGTTACTCATCTTGGAAGCAGAAGAACCCAAATGTGAAACTCAGTCTGATTCTAGAGCTTGTACTCAGAACATTCCCACCCCCACTACTGTGCTGCTCCCCTACAACGAGGGTATCGAGTACCTACATCAGCAGCCTGGTAACTAGCTCAAATGATCATCTCCAGTGACCCTCTTGCAAGCAGCTCATGAGGTGCTATTATAGGACATAAATAAAGTGACAAAGGAAGATGTCTGCGGGTGGCACATGATGCTGGCAGATTCTTACACAGGATCTCAGGGGCCTAATGGGCTTTCTATTCCCGGCAATGTGGTGGATCGCAATACATAGAGCCCTCCTGCTATGAAGACACCTGGAAATGCGATCTAAAATAGAGCTAGCATTCCTTTAAATGTCACACTGGACTCAAAAGAGAGAAAAGGAAATCCCAGCGACCAAAAAAGAAACGAAAACTAGAAACCAGAGCGCAATCTGCAAACTAAAGCTGGAGCTACCTGGGGGGATTTGATGATCTCAGAAACCGAGGAGCTTGGGGTATAGTGGTTACTCTGGGACAGAAGGAAAACTCAGTATCGCTTGTAAAGCTGTTACCCATAGTGAAAGGGTAAAGAGAATAGAAAAGACCCTCAAAAGACCAAGAGAAATGACAGGAAGGCTCACATTCCTTGGAGTGAGCTCTCAGTGGTGGAAAAGTTTGAAACTCCAGGCCTGCCCTCTCTAGCCTTGGGGTTCAACAGTGAACTCCCCATATGGTACCAGACACCCCTGGATGTTAAATTAGCATAGCAGCACTTCTTAGATGCTCCCCAAGTTCCTGACAAATGCAGAGGTGAGGCATTACTAGAGAGACATCCCCAAACCTGGAGCCTCAAGGTTCCCATGGATCAAACAGTAGATGAAATGAGTTCACAATACAAGGTCTTTAAAAAAAAAAAAACATGAAACATATGAGCCAATGCCAGCAGGCATAGCAATAGAAATATCCATCTTTCCAAAACCAGATATCAGATAGAAGCTATAAAATAAGAACAAAGAAAGTGATTAAAGGTAAGAAAGGAGTAATGAGAAAAAAGAAACCATCAAAACAAAACAAAACAAAACTAAGCAGATTGCTTAGTTCAAATAGAACTTTGAACAAAGGAGCAAGGCTACATACTTAAGAGCAGCTGAAGGAAGAACCAGGGGAGCACTTGATCCAGCTCTGTCTGACATCTGAGACAGATGGAAAAATTTCCAGAACACTGCACAGGGGAACAAGTGGTCCCAGGAAGGCAGTCTTGGGCCTTTTACTGGAAAAAACAGACAAGAGTAGCTCTTTTTGTATTGGACTGCCCTGTCATCAGCAAACTCTTTTTGTAAAGGGCCAGATAATAATTATTTTCAGCTTTGCCAGCCACGCGTGTCACACAATTGTCTTCGCGTTTTTCTGCAACCCTTGAAAATGCAAACATTTTCTTTCCTTAGCTCATAGGCCTCAGGTGGGTTTTGACCTGAGGGCTATCATTTGCAGACCCTGTGCTGAGCCATAGTCTGTCGTTCTCCTGGGCATTTGTCACCACCATGTGCATGGGGAGAGTCTGCCTGTGACTGGAACTGCTCGAAGGAAGGCCTTGCCAGGAAGAGGACAAAGAGAACACAGATTCCTGATGACAGGGTTTGAGTGTCTGGACCCACCACACACAAAGGTCCAACCAGGAATTCTTAGTTATGTGAATTAATAAATATTCTTTTTTTTTTTAAAGCCACTTTTCCTTGATTTTATGCCACTTATAAACAAAAGACCAACATGCACATTTAGCAATGCCCTTGAAGCTCATTTTAAGAGAATCTTGAAATCCTCTGTGTGTTATAGTCTGCTTGCCTTAACATTGTCTAAACAGAAATCGATTTCATTTGGAAATCATAGAAGATATAATGAATGCACCATTATTCTACAATCAGCTGCTATGTGGAGGGAAAAAGAGAAGAGAGGAAAATAGTATTTTTGTATATGTCCAGCACCATACTGAGTGTTTTACAAGTTGTCTCATTAAAGCGTTATGATGACTTTTTCAACCCCATATTGCAAATATCCTAGATCAGGGGTCATCAAACTTTTCCTGTAAAGGGCCAGAGAGTAAATACTTTTGGCTTTGTGGTCTACATACAATCTACTGAAACGACTTAACCCTGCCATGCAGAGCAAATGTAGCCACAGACAATATGTAAATAGAACAGGTATGGCTGTGTTCCAATAAAACTTTATTTGCAAAAACAGGTGGTGGAAAGCAATCATCAATCAATAAAAATACATAAATATTAAAAAGTAGGTGGTGGGCAGGATTTGGTGTGTGGGCTGTAGATTGTTGACATTTGTACAAGACGATCATTGCCCTTCTAGCAAATGAACTTAACTATTTGAAAAGAGCACTTCCCCCTAACACTATAAAGGTTGCTTGTGCTTCATCCAATATTGCATTAAGAAATTTCTATTAAAATGTCAGCTTGGATAACCTGAATTGTTCATCTGGAACTTAGCACTCATGACCTCTTAAAAATTAGTGGTCTTCATGTTTCTGCTTGTTTGCCCTGACTTGACTGGAAGCTTTTTAAGGATATGGTTGTTTGCTCACTTATTGTCTAAAACAGGGTGAAAGTGAACATGTGAGTTGCTCAGTCCTGTCTGACTCTGTGACCCCATGGACTGTAGTCCACCAGGCTCCTCTCTCCATGGAATTCTCCAGACAAGAATACTGGAGTGGTAGTCATTTCCTTCTCCATGAGATCTTCCCAGCCCAGGGATCAAACCTGGGTCTCCATTGCAGACAGATTCTTTACTGTCTGAGCCACCGGGGAAGCCCCACACAGGGTAGTCAGTAACTACCATCCTTGGGCTAAATCCTGCCCCTGAGCAAACTCTGGCCTGGGGATCAAGCCTGCCTCCCCCACTGCTTGTTTTTACAAATAAAGTTTTATTGAAGCATACTAATTCACTTTCATATTTGCTATTTTAGTGCTATAATGGCAGAATTGAGTAGTTGTGGCAGAGATCAAAGCCAAGATTATTTGCCATCTGAACCTTTGCATAAAAAGTTTCCTGGTTCATTGTCTAGACAGAAGGTGAAGTTATAATTACCTTAATTGCTGGCTGAGTAGTTTCTTAAGTAGGAAGTTGTCTTTGCTTGGGAAAATAGCTTGGTGAGTGTTTGGTCTGGAGAACACCCAGCACATAGGTATTTGGAAGAGCCCAGGCAGAAAGATGTACCATTATATGTAAGAAAATGAGAAGAATGTTGGGTTTGGCTCCTAAAACAATGGAGGGGAAAAGCAGGGTGGGTGGTGGGAAAAAGATTGGAGAGAGAGGAGCTGGGAAGTTTTTGAGAGGTAGGAACATTACGTGAGGTGGTAGCCAGGCCGAAGAAAGAGCTAATGC
>NW_011495020.1:7380775-7391132 GCF_000754665.1 Bison bison bison
TGCGTGATTTTAAGTTGTTTGCTCTGCAGTATGCAATGTCACCCTTCCTGTGATCACTTGGTCTTTAGGAAAATGCCTTGTTTTCATGGTTGCTTTGGGGGTGGGGTGGGTCAGAGAAGAAGCTGTATGTTATATAGCAGCTGATGCCAGAGCAGAATGAAGAACTAGCTACAAGACATAGAGCAAAGCAAAGTTTGGTTAAGTAAGGACATGAGAACTAATCATACAACTAACATGAGAATTAACTATAAGTCTATAAGAACTTCTCTTCGAATTTGAAGAACCCTTGGAAGTGCTTTAGGTGTCCTTAATCTATGGAATTGGGTTTGGAGCAATCTTATCTAGAATTTAAGGACCTGGGTGACCCTAGCTGATAGCTGAGTTAGACCCTTACTCGACAAGCATGAGTAAAGCATTCTCCTTGCTTCCAGGAGCTCACACTCTGTGGGAAGCAGATTTAGAAACACATGTGCAATAAGGTCTCTGACAGAAGGATGCTGTGAGTGCACGAATGGCAGCATGACCCACTTTGCCTCAGGTGTCATGGAGGAATTCCTGTAGGAAGGGACCTTTGAGCTGAATCTTGAAGGATGAGAAAGGGTTAATTGCTCAGCGAGGGAAAGGGAGGATCTCCCAGCCAGAGGGAACCAGCAGTGCCCAAATGGGAGTCAGGAAGGTTTCTGTGAGGCAAATTGAAGAGGAAGACTGCAGAGATGGGTCAGGGCCAGGTAATTTTGTTTACTTCTTTTTTTTTCCTCCATAATGTTTATTATACGAGGAAGATGCTCAGTAAAAGATGGGTTAGTGAAATCGCTCAGTCGTGTCCAACTCTTTGTGACCTCATGGACGGTAGCCTACCAGGCTTCCTGGTCCATGGGATTTTCCAGGCAAGAATACTGGAGTGGGCTGCCATTTCCTTCTCCAGAGGATCTTCCCAACCCAGGGATTGAACCTGGGCCTCCTACATTGCAGACAGATGCTTTACCGTCTGAGCCGCTAGGGAAGCCAGGGTTAGGAAAAGATGGGTTAGCATCTATTATTTAATTCATCTATTATTTAATTGATGCTGGGAAATATTTAAGGCAGGAAAAGACAGGGATGACAGGATGAGATGGTTGGATGGTGTCACTGACTCATGGATGTGAGTTTGAGCAAGCTCTGGGAGTTAGTGATGGACAGGGAAGCCTGGTGTGCTGCAGTCCACGGGATCACAAAGAGTCGGACATGACTGAACGACTGACCTGAAATGATTTAATAGGAACTGGGCATTGATGAGGTGTCTCTTGGGCTTTCCAGGTGGTGCTGGTGGTAAAGAGTCCGCCTGACAATGCAGGAGACATGAGAAACCTGGGTTCCATCCCTGGGTCAGGAAGACCCCCTGGAGGAGGAAATGGCAACACACTCCAGTATTCTTGCCTGGAGAATCCTGTGGATGGAGGAGCCTGGCAGGGTACAATCCATAGGCTCACAAAGAGTCGGTCGGATACAACTGACTGACAGCCTGTGTGCACACGAGGTGTCCCTTTCTCATTGCTCTTTAGACTGTTTAATATTTGGTGGCTTTATAGCTGTTCTTACTGTGAACGCGTGTCTTGAGTGAATATCATGATCTATATCCAGGACTGGGGGATTTTAAGTGATCTTTTAAAGTTTTTTATTAATGTATAGTTGATTTATAGTATTGTGTTAGTTTTAGGTATACAGCACAGTGGTTCAGTTATACATCCACATACATTCTTTTTATATTCTTTATATTTATATTCCTTATTTATATATGTTGCTTTTCAGATTCTTTTCCCTTATAGGTTATTATAAAATATTGAGACTAGTTCCCCATGCTATGCAGTAGGTCCTTGCTGGTTATCTATTTCTTATACAGCAGTGTAGTAGTGTGTATCCTAACCTTCTAATTTATCCCTCCCACCAACCCCCTCTCCCTTTTGGTAACCATAAGTTTGTTTTCTATATCTATGAGTCTCCCTCTGTTTTTGAAATAAGTTCATTTGTATCATATTTTTAGATATCATAGATGTGATATGATCATATCATATCACATATAAGTGATATCTTATGATATTTGTCTTTCTCTCCAACCGTGTTGCTACAAATAGCATTATTTCATTCTTTTTATGGCTTAGTAGTATTCCATTGTGTACATGTACCATATCTTTATCCATTCCTCTGTTGATAGACATTTAGGTTGCTTCCATGTCTCGGCTACTGTAAACAGTGTTGCAATGAACACTAGGGTGCATGTGTCTTTCTAAATTATGATTTTCTCCAGACATGTCTAGGAGTGGGATTGCTGGATCGTATGGTTGTTGTGGTTTAGTTGCTAAGCTGTGTCCCATTCTTTGCAACCCCATGGACTGCAGTGCAGATCATAAGGTAGTTTATTTTTAATTTTTTAAGAAAGTTCCATATAGTTCTCCGTAGTAGCTATACTAACTTACCTTCCCACCAACAGTGTAGGAGGACTTCTTTTTCTCCACATCCTCTAGCATTTATTGTTTACAGACTTTTTGATGATGACCATTCTGACTGGTGTGAGGTGACACCTCATTGTAGTTTTGATCTGTATTTCTCTAATAATTAGTGATGCTGAGCATCTTTTCACGTGCTTTTTGGCAACAGGTATGTCTTCTTTGGGCTTTCTTAGTGGCTCAGTCGGAGAAGGCAATGGCACCCCACTCCAGTACTCTTGCCTGGAAAATCCCATGGGCAGAGAAACCTGGTGGACTGCAGTCCATGGGGTTGCGAAGAGTCGGACACGACTGAGTGACTTCACTTTCACTTTTCACTTTCATGCATTGGAGAAGGAAATGGCAACCCACTCCAGTGTTCTTGCCTGGAGAATCCCAGGGATGGGGAGCCCTGTGGGCTGCTGTCTCTGTGGTCTCACGGAGTCAGACATGACTGAAGTGACTTAGCAGTAGCAGCAGTGGCTCAGTGGTAGAGAATCCACCTGCCAATGCAGGAGACGCAGGTTCTATCCCTGGGTAGGAAAGACCCCCTGAAGAAGAAAATGGCAACCCACTCCAGTATTGTTGCCTGGGAAATCCCATGGACACAGGATCCTGGCGAGCTATAGTTCACAGGGTCACAAAAGGTCAAACACAATTTAGCAACTAAACAATAAACATCTTTTTGGAGAAATATCTATTTGTAATTGATTATTTATGTTGTCAAAGGTTATGTGTTAAAAAACCAAAAAAGCTCAGGCTTGAGTTTAAAACCTGACTTTGAGCACTTCTTAATTGTAAAGTACAATTTAGTTAACCTCTCGGTTTCCCTCTCCGTGGAGGGGGGATGATGATATCTGTGTGGCAGAATTATGGAGATGAGCAAATTACGTGACATAAGTAAAATTGTCAGCCCAGTGGCTATCACATAGTTGCTGCTCCATAAATATGAGTTCCCTATTTCCAATTAAATCTCTGTATATGACTCTTTGATAGTTGTTTACAACATTCATATTTTCCAGTAGAGTAGCCACCAGCCATCTGTGGCTATTGAGCACTTGAAACATGGCTCATGAGAACTGGATGTGTCATAAATGTAAAATGCATACCACGTTTCAAAGACTTAGTATGAACTTAAGAACAGAAAATATCCTATTAATACATTTGCATATTGATTACAGGTTTAAATGATATTTTGGATATATTCAGATAAAATATATATTCTTTAAAAAAATATCTCACCTCTTTCATTTTTAAAAATTGTGTTTGTTTATGTATTTATTTTTGGCTGCACCATGCCTTTGTTGCTGTTTGCGCTTTCTCTAGTTGGGGCGAATGGGGGCTGTCCATGGTGATGCTCTGGCTTCTCATTGTGGTGGCTTCTCTTGTTGCGGAACACGGGCTCTAGAGCTCGCGGGCTTCAGTAGTTCTGGCATAGGGTCTTAGTTGTTCTGTGGCATGTGGGATCTTCCCAGACCAGGGATTGAATCCGTGTCCCCTGCATTGACAGGTAGATTCTTAATCACTGGACCACCAGAGAAGTCTCTCACCTGTTTCCTTTTAATTTTCTAACAATAGAAAATTCCAAGTTAGATTCATGGCTCACCTAATATTGCTGGTGGACAGTTACAGAAGAGAAACTCACCTAATATTGTTGGTGGACAGAAGAGTGATGGAATTAAATTTCAAGGCTTCTCTAAAGCCCCTAGATGATCAATTAAATATTCCAATTTTTCTATAAATATCTATTGCCTTAAATTCAATGGGGTTTTGAAAGTAAAGTACTTAACCATTAGAGAATAGGCTAAATGACTTTAATAGAAAAAAACTCAGTGGTTAAACCTTTTCTTTTTTTGCATTTTTACCACCATCTGTGTCATCTGAACGCCATGTTCTCTAATGCAAGGATGAAGGTTCAAGAACTGTCTCTCTGTCTCACTTCTGATGGATGGAATCCCAAAGCCCAGCTGCACACAGTACTCTCTGTCCCTTCTGGATTGCACAGTGAATTCGTTTTCTTTTTATGTGCGACAGTGCCTTCACTTTTTGAACTCCCCATCTTTCTTAGAAACCACACAGGGATGTCCCTGGACTATGGGGGAGATTCTTTTGAACTCTAAATCAGCAGTAGGCCTTGGGCTTGACATCAAAATCATTTAAACACACAAATGAGGAAACCTAATACAGGAGGTATGGTTTCTATCTAAAATCCAGTACACTAGCTGTCTTTGGGATGCAGAGAAAAGCTGAAGCATTTCTCCACACACTGTATCTCCTCTTCCTTGCTACCTTCTGTTGATCTTTTTGCTGGGGGAGGCAGAGGGTGAGTGAGGCCTTCCATTAAACACTTAATGTGGGTGGAGGCAGAGAGACAAAGGAGAGGGAAGTCAGTTTTCATTATGCGGCCACTTCGTTTTCACAGTCTCCATTTCCTTTCCCATCCTCAATTCCTCTAACCTCTCTTCCAACCCTCATACCCTCCAACAGTGGCTGCTTCTTCCTAAGGACACCCACGACCTTTGTATCACTAAAACCCACAGACACTTTCTGTCATATCCAGGCATAACCATAAAGTCCACATCACTTATCAACTACTGGCCTGGGATACCACAGCTGTGCTCAGTCTCTCCCTATCCTCATCTCCCAACCAACACTCTCAAGTGGGCTTTCTTCTACGACGCCCAGCAGTCTTCTAAGCGGCGCCTTCAGAGGTTGCTCATGACACATGGGATGCTACATCAATGGCACCTGTCAGTTTCCATCTTTCTTAACCTCTCGTCAGCCTATCACTCCTTCCACCTTGAGACCCTTTGTTCCTTGGCTTTCCAATACAATCCTTGCCTCGTTTGCTCCTAGATCTTTGGACACTACCTCTCTATGTGCTCTGTAGGCTCAGTTTTTTCTTGGCTACTAAGTGTCAGCTTCCTGATACTTGGACATGAGCCCTGTTCTCTACAATACCCCTTGTCATCCAACAATCATAACATTTCCAGAGTTTCAACAACTAATAATCCTAATATTTTTCAAATTTACATCCTCAGCCCAGAAAACTTTTCTGAGCTCCAAACCCATATACCTAACCTCTTACTTGACATTTCAGCTTGAATGTCTCAAAGAGCTTCAAAATTAACAAGGCCAAAATGAACCTCCAAGGCCTGGTTCTCCCTAACTCTTTCCTCTTTCAAGGAGTAATAGTACTATTCATTTCTTGCATGAGCCACCAATCACTTTGAAAGTCTCCCTTTCCTTTGCCTTTACTATCTCTTCCATTATATCATCCAATCCCGACACTCCTATATACCTATAGTCTCTCAGATCCATTCACTTCTTTCCATCCTCCCTGCCAACCCTGGGGCCACAGTTCCCATCATCTCTTGCTTGGATGGCTTCAGTAGCCTCCAGTCATCTTCCCATTCCTCCCCAAACACAGTAACCAAAGTCATTTGGCATACTGAGTCTCAGGCCTGTTGAGTCTTCCACAACCTGGTTTCCTTCCTGAGTGTACAAGTCCTGGGCACTTTGGGATATGTGACCTGGGAGCTCTATGATTTCTAAAAGCCTGAGGGTTTTACAGGAGTTGAGGGAAGAATAAAGTTACTTCTGGCAAGGGGTTGGGGGTCTTCACAGAGGAGGGGCTTGACTGTGAAGGATGGTTAAGTCCCAATCATGTGGATATGAGAGAGTGGAAATTTAGAGAGTGGAAACATGTGCAAAAATAGGGAAGTGGAAAATGTAAGTATTGGTTCATTGATTTATTGAACAATGAATTATTGAGCATTCATCATGAGCATGGCTGGGAAGGGCTGGGAATAGTTTGATGAACAAAACAGACATGGCCTCTGGCCTCATAAAACTGATAAGAGGTGTGGTGTGGGGAGTGTTTGGGGCACAGAGCACATAACGGCGGATCATGGAAAGTTAATGTGGAAGAGAGAACAAAGGCAAGTTAGTAGGAGAGCCTTAAAGAACAAGCAAGGATTTTTAGACTTTCAGTCAAGACTCATAACCTCAAGTCCTTACAGGAGATGCTCAGGAAATGTAAATTAGGGAGGTGGTCTGGGTGTGAAGCAAGAGGACGAGTAGGTAAGGATTGGGGCAGACTGGAAATCCCAAATTCTATCCAGAGCCATGAGTGATTACTCACCGCAACTATTATTGCCATTCAGGGGTGCAGGCCCTGAGTCTCTGCTATCAAAAGAGGGAAACACAGGATTTTAGAGCGATTTTTGGTTTGTTACATTTTGATAAGTAGTTCAATTCACTTATTTTTCAAAATACATGAAGGTCAATCAAACTCTGTTGGCTGGATGCTGCTTGTGAGATGCTAGTTTGTGGGTTCTGCTCAAAGGAGATGGGAGACACTTAACACATTATTGACCAGGGGATTTTTGTAGAAACTAATGCCTGTGGCCATACTACATCTCCAGTCAATAGTGTGTTAATATCCAGGAAGACTATTCATGTGTAAGGTGGGGTGAAGGTGGGAACCTTAGGCAGAGAGCCCACGAGAAGTGGCCTAGGAGACAAAGAACAAGAGATTGCATTAAAATTAGGCAGTGATAAAGAAGATGGGCCTATCCCAGAAAGATTCAGCCTCAATAACCAAACCCCATGCAGGATGCCAGTGTCCCTTCTAGCTGGGGTGTGTGGCCATGTCAATCGTTCTGGCCGATGGAATGACCGCATGTTGCTGGGTGGGGTTTCAGGAACAGTATTAAAGGAGTGTGCCTTTTTGCCGTTTCTCCTTCCTACCTTTCATCTTTCTGGAATGTGGGTGTGATAATGGCTGAAACTCCAGCAACTATCTGAAGCCAGAGTGAAAGATGATAGAGAAGAAAGATGGAAGGACCAGGGTCCACAGAGTCATCATCTCGGCCTGGGCCTGCTACCTCAGGATTTCTACTTGGAAGAAAAATAAATTTCCTCCCTTTGACTCCTGTTCTTTATTTTCTGTTATATACAGTTCAACATAATCGTAAATGAGAAAGCACCTAACTAAATGTAGAGAGCGGGGAGGGGGAGGCGGGGTGACAGGAGCTGGTTGTGGGTAAGCGATATTGGAGAAACAGAAGTGGCAGGAAGCTTTACATATATTAGGAAGAGAGTAAAGGACACATTGAGTCCTTGCAATGTTTCAGGCATTGCTTTACACAGGCTAACTTGTTGAAGTCTAACAACTGCTCTATGAAGGCACGATTCTATAACCATTTTACAGACGGGAAAACCAAGGCACAGAGGAACTAAGTAAGTTACCAAAGATGTCCCGGGTAGTAAATGGTAGAACCATGGGTGTCCAAGTGGCATATTCCAGAACCCACACCTAAAACCTCCATGCGGTGCCGCCTCACAGGGCAGGTGGTCTGTTCCTACCATCATTCCTATAGCAGCACCTTCTCCCTCCCTCTTCCATGCTGCTTTCCACACTGCTTCATCCCTTCCTGCCTCAAATCAAAGCTTTGTCCTAGTTGAATTCTCTGCCCACAAGGCTCTTCCCTCTGATCTCTTGATTGGCACTTTTTCCTAATTTTGATCTCAGTTCAAAGAACACCTCCTCAAAGAGGAGGCTTTGTATCAGTAGTTGGAATCAGTACTCTTGCAATGCACATTTCTTGTGTAGAATTATAAGCTGTGTCCACAGACACAGACATCTATGGTTATATTTCTGCTTTTAAGCTAAAGACAGTGATCTATTTAATGGAAAAAAAAAAACAGAAACCTGGGACTTGAATGCCAGACAGTCGTCCATGCCCTCAAGAAATTCTCTAATGGTGAGGCACACAAGAACATCTATGTGTCTGGTGCATAATCAGTGCTCTTAGGGACATGCAGGTGAGATGCAGACCAAGGGCAGAAAGAACAGCTTCTGCAGAGGTTGCTGCAAATAATTGAGAGGGAAAGTGTCAGAGTTTACTACTTGTCCCTCAGTACTTTGCTGGGTATGCTGCTGCTAAGTCGATTCAGTCGTGTCCGACTCTGTGCGACGCCATAGACGGCAGCCCACCAGGCTCCCCCGTCCCTGGGATTCTCCAGGCAAGAACACTGGAGTGGGTTGCCATTTCCTTCTCCAATGCATGAAAGTGAAAAGTGAAAAGTGAAAGTGAAGTCACTCAGTCATGTCCGACTCTCCTCGACCCCATGGACTGCAGCCTACCAGGCTCCTCCGTCCATGGGATTTTCTAGGCAAAAGTACTGGAGTGGGGTGCCATTGCCTTCTCCGTTTGCTGGGTATATGACCACCCTAAACAGTGACTGCATTTCCCAAATCCGTTTTGCAGCAAATGCGGCCATGTGACAATTACATGGAGCCTAAATGAAGATTACTAAGTGGCACTTAGAAGGGACCATCGGGGAGGAGTAAGACTCTCTTTGGTCCCTCTTCCTTCCTGTGGTTTAAAATGTAGGTGCAAGAGCTGGATCTCAAGCAGCCATCTTGGCCAATGATGTGGAAGCCACATGATGAAGAAAATGGAGCAGTGAAGAAGAACTTGAGTTTTGGAGACTTGATAAAACATTCTTGTCATATGAGAAGGGGGGAAAAATCAATGTTTAATAGTTTATATCACTTTTTAGTTTTCTGTTGAAAGAAAGATAGTGAAGTCACCTTGCGATCCCATGGACTGTAGCCCTCCAGCCTCCTCTGTCCATGGAATTTTCCAGGCAAGAGTCCTGGAGTAGACTGCTATTTCCTTCTCCAGGGGATCTTCCTGACCCAGGGATCGAATCCGGTCTCCTGCATTGCAGGCAGATGCTTTACCGTCTGAGCCACCAGGGAATCTCTAATCTTAAGTAAGGGAGTATTACATAGTAAATGAATCTGGAAAGATAAAGCCAAAACAACAGTGTCATTTCAAGGAATATCAAGAAACTTCAACTTTATCCTGAAACAATGAAAAGAGAGTGAACTTTTTTAGTAGTAGGTAAGATAGGGTTCAGATTTTTCAAAAAGTTACTCTTGGGAGTAAAAACATTTTTGGGAAGCATGAAAGGAAAGGGGCAAGCCTAGAGTCAGGGAGGGCAGTAAGGAGGCTGTTATAAGTAATGCAATGAAATGATAAACTGCTGAATTGTAGTCACAGACACAGAGTGGGAGAAGATGGACTGCAAGGAAATCAAGGGGGCAGGACCTCTAGAACTCTTGTTACTCTAGCCAAGGAGAAGGGAGCACCTTTACTAACTTGCAGGTTTCTGACTTGAGCAGCTCTGTCACTCATGAGTGGAAGATGTTACAAGGAGAAGCTCACCAGGCTGTAAAAGGATCTCTAAGGATACAGAATCAAAGGGTTGGAAGAGTCTGGAAACCGAGTATTGTTAATCCAGTTTCAAAATTTCAAATCTGCAGAGTCAAAAGCATGCACCAAATAGACTGGTTCCAATTTTGGACAAACCAAGCCATGTTGCTTGATGTTAGGCCCATTTATTTAACCTCCCAGATCTTCAGTTCCCTTAACTATAAAAGGGACAAGACCACAAAGACCTCATTGGTTTCTGTGAAGAATAAATGAAATTCCCAGTAGATGTCCAGACATACTAAGTGGTCAGTACATGGTAGTTATTGTTATTTGCTGCTTGCTCAATATTCAAACACAATAAACTGTGGAAAATTCCAAAAGAGATGGGAATACCAAACCACCTGACCTGCCTCTTGAGAAACCTATATGCAGGTCAGGAAGCAACAGTTAGAACTGGACATAGAACAATAGGCTGGCTCCAAATAGGAAAAGGAGTATGTCAAGGCTGTATATTGTCACCCTGCTTATTTAACTTATATGCAGAATACATAATGAGAAACGCTGGGCTGGAAGAGGCACAAGCTGGAATCAAGATTGCTGGGAGAAATATCAATAACCTCAGATATGTAGATGACACCACCCTTATGGCAGAAAGTGAAGAGGAAC
>NW_011495020.1:7391627-7397736 GCF_000754665.1 Bison bison bison
GATGGCATCACTGACTCGATGGACGTGAGTCTGAGTGAACTCTGGGAGTTGGTGATGGACAGGGAGGCCTGGTGTGCTGCAATTCATGGGGTCGCAAAGAGTCAGACATGACTGAGTGACTGAAATGACTGAACTGAAATATTCAAATCATCCATGTAGGAGTATATTTTCTCCCCCGTGCTGCTGATAGAATGTTCATGTCCCACCCCACCCCCTCAAAAGTCATGCGTTGAGAGGTGATTAGGTTTAATGTGGTCACAAGGGTGGAGCCCCTCTGATAGGATTGTGTGTGTGTATATGCTCATTCAGCCATGTCCAACTCTTTGCTACCCCATGGACTTCAGCCTGCCAGGCTTCTCTGTCCATGGGATTCTCCAGGCAAGAATACTGGAGTGGGTTACTATTTCTTTCTCCAGGGGATCTTCCTGACCCAGGGATCGAACTTGGGTCTCCCACATTGGAGGCAGGTGCTTTAACCTCTGAGCCACTAGGGAAGCCTCTTTTATGATGGGATTAGTGCCCTTAAAAGAAGAGGAAGAGACTTGACACCTCTCTCTCTTCTTCCCTCCCCTCTCTCTGCCATATGAGGATACAGCAAGAAATCACCTGCAAACTAAAAAGAGGGCTCTCATCAGGAACATAATTAGCTGCCACCTTGAACTTGGCCTCTCCTGTCTCCAGAAATGTAACAAATCAATTTCTGTTGTTTAAGACACAGGTTTTATTATAGCATCTTGAGCTAAGATACCTTGCATAGTCTCTTGAAGGTTTTTAGTACACAACACAGCATGTAGGACCTTCAGTCTCAGCTAACTCTCAATATACAGCACATTCTCAATAAAAACACAAGGAATAAAAGAGCCCAGTGTATCCTCCCTGGTCGAAGGAGAACCTACTCGGGTTTACTCTCACCTTGATTCTCTTCCTGCCCCAAGATCTCTCTCAGCTTCTCCCAGACTGTATACTCTACCTAGAAGTTCTGGCAAAGCGTTTTTAAAATTAAATATTCCTGATAAAGATTTTGGAACATTTCTTGATATCTTAGTGTGGCATACAAATGATTCCTTCTCTTTTATAAATGTTTTTTTTTTCCCTTTGGAAGAATCTCAGTTGATATTATTGGATCCCCCCCCAAAAATCAACTTGGCATATATAATATTAACCAGCTATGAGTCTGGAAGAAATTCAAAAACCAGACAGAAGTCTTTGATTTTTAAAGCATATTTAATCATGTTTTAAAGCAAAATGAAAGACCACAAATCTATTCAGACATTCCAAACAGTGAAGGAATAATTTTTATCAAAATCTGTAGCCTTACTCACGCAGAAAGAAATTGTCCCTAAGCAGTGCTGACAACTCTGTCTGAGACATGAATCTAAAAACACTGCACATTTTTTCAATTATATTTTGGAAGCATTGAGTGTGCTCAATGAAATTCCAGAATTAATCCACTCTGGTTTTGCAATAGACAGTGACTCATCCAAACTCCTCCCCTCTTTCCTTTTGGCAAAGTCTCTCTCTTCTACTACCCGCTTTAACACACACACACACACACACACAACTTAAGCTAGAACCAATGACTGTGAAACAGCAAAATATTCAGTTAACCCAAAGACTTTCATTTCTGTTTCCTGCCATTGTTTTTCTACCCAAGATAAATGGAAAACACCTCATTTACCACCTGCAACATCTCCCAGATGAGCTGAGATCCAAGGTACCCTCCCATCTAAGGGCATAGGTTGCCTCTTCCTGCCCATAAATTTTATGGAGTGACAGAGAGCTACTGATAACTACAGATGCTGAGATTGCAATGGGTTGACAGTTACTGGGCAGTCATCAGAGAACAAATGATTCACCTAGAAAGAGACACAGTCTTCCAATGAGATGGATCATTCTGATTCCAGTGCTGAAGAGGTAGAGAGTCCATGAAACAAATTAGCTTCAAAATTCATGGTTTTCATTCATAATAGATAGCTATTTTTTAAAAAATTAACAAATTTTGAGAAATAATTTACATATATTTTAAAGTGTACAATTCAGTAGGCTTTAGTATATTCACAAATTTATATAACCATCACTATTAGCTATTTCCAGAACATTTTTATTATTCCCAAAAGAAATGCCATATCCACTGGCTGCTGCTGCTGCTAAGTCGCTTCAGTCGTGTCCAACTCAGTGCGACCCCATAGATAGCAGCCCACCAGGCTTCCCCATCCCTGGGATTCTCCAGGCAAGAACACTGGAGTGGGTTGCCATTTCCTTCTCCAGTGCATGAAAGTGAAAAGTGAAAGTGAAGTCACTCAGTTGTGTCTGACTCTTGGCGATCCCATGGACCACAGCCCACCAGGCTCCTCTATCCATGAGATTTTCCAGGCAAGAGTACTGGAGTGGGGTGCCATTGCCTTCTCCAATATCCACTGGCACTCAATCTCAATTCCTCTAACCCTGCAGCCCTAGGCCATCACTCATTTACTTTCTATCCCTGTGTGTGTGTGTTGGTTGCTCAGTTGTGTCTGTCTCTTTGTGATGCCATGGACTGTAGCCTGCCAGGCTCCTCTTGTCCAGGCAAGAATACTGGAGTGGGTTGCCATAGCCTTCTCCATAGATTTGCCTATTTTTAACACACATTTGGGAGAAGGCAATGGCACCCCACTCCAGCACTTTGCGTAGAAAATCCCATGGATGGAGGAGCCTGGTAGGCTGCAGTCCATGGGGTCGCCAAGGGTCAGACACGACTGAGCGACTTCACTTTCACGCATTGGAGAAGGAAATGACAACCCACTCCAGTGTTCTTGCCTGGAGAATCCCAGGGACAGGGGAGCCTGGTGGGCTGCTGTCTATGGGGTCACACAGAGTCGGACACGACTGAAGTGACTTAGCAGCAGCAGCAGCAACACACATTTTGTATAAATGGCTACATGTGGCCTTTGTGTCTGGCTTTTTTCATTTAATATTTTTAAGGTTCCAAATGAGATTTTTTTGATGATATGTTGAATTTCTCCTCTAACAGTCTTCCAATACTGAATGACTCTCCATCTTGAAGTGCTGTACACACATTGTCTCACATCATTCTCACAGCATGGGATGAGGCATATACAACTATATCTATTTTACAGACAAAGAATTGGGGTTTAGAGAGAAGTCAAGTAACTTGTCCAGGGTCAGACAGCTAATAAGCAACAGAGCAGGATTTCAATCCAGATCCATTTGACTCCAAAGCTGGTGACCATAACCTCCAGGCTCCAGGATTTTTAGAGATGTGTTCTGATTTGTCTGGCCTTTCCAGTCACTTCTTTTGCACAGGAAAATGTAGATTGAGAAGATTCTCAAAAGTGAAGGCAGTTCTCTGGGGCCTGGACTGGGTGCAATGAGTCTGAAATGCAGGATAGCCAGTCAGTGAACTGAGTATTGGTGAATGATGGCTGGAAGTCTAAGGCCACAGGAATCTCAGAAACTTTAAGGAGATTGACTGCAGAGCTTCCATCATGCCAGAGCAGCAAACAGCTTGGGGTGTCTGGTTGAAGCTTGGAATGCCGTTAACATCCCTGTTTGGGTCTCCAATTGGTAGGCTCATAAATCAGATTATTCACCAACAGAAATGGTCTTCTTGATGAATCTTAGAGAAACATAAAAGAAGAGTCATCTTGCCCATCACATTGCTATGATCTGCAGCAAGGCTCAACTTAAGAATCTTGGGAGGAGATTCAACTTATTTTTTTCATATTTATTTTATTTTTCAATTGAGATGTAGTTGATTTACAATCAGAGTTTATTTCTGAAGACTCTCCAAACAGTGACAAAACTTCCATGCAGAGATCTATCAAAGGCCGTCAATTTTCTTGTTTCTCCCAGAAGAAATGACAAAAATTCTAACTGAAACCCACAGCTCAATCTTTAACCTTCTTTCAATTTTTGGTTCCAACTCCTCCTTTGAAATTTCAAGAACCAAGGAATGATTAGCCTCACTTCTCCTTGTTTCCACCTCCTGACTTTGAGAGGCCTTGACATCCTTAAACTGTGACATGGCTCAGAATAGGCTGCATTTGAGCAAATGAGAGGCTGTGAGCAATTCTCCCTTAAACACTGGCCCCTGTATGCATTTTGAATGCAGGTGCGGAGGAAACGGTCTTTCAGTGACGATAGATTATTAGGCCCATTGTTAAAGCAAAGCCAACCAAACTCAAATGCTGAACTCTTCCTCTTGGTGCAGCTTTAAGCTCGAGTTGAATCTTTTAAAAAAATTTAAAAAAATTTTTAAACTTATTTTGTATTGGAGTATAGCCAATTAACAATGTTGTGATAATTTCAGCAAAGGGATAGAGATAGTGAACAGCAAAGGGACTCAGCCATATATATACATGTATCTGTTCTCCCCTCAAACTCCTCTCCCATCCAGGCTGCCATATAACATTGAACAGAGTTCCCTGTGCTTTACAGTAGGTCCTTGTTGGTTATCCATTTTAAGTAAAGCAATGTGGAAATTTTTCTTTTTTTTATTGTAGTATAGTGGATTTACAGTATCCTGTTAGTTTCAGCTGTAGACATAGTGATTCCATACTTTAGCAGATTATAATCCCTTGGGTGCATGTTATCATTTTAGTTGTGTCTGACTCTTTGTGACCCCATGGACTGTAGCCTGCAGTCTCCTCTGTCCATGGGATTCTCCAGGTAAGAATACTGGAGTGGGTTGCCATGCCCTTCTCCAGGGGATCTTCCTGACCCAGGGATCGAAACCGTATCTCTTATATCTCCTGCATTGGCAGAAGGTTCTTTACCATTAGCGCCACCTGGGAAGCCCTCATGCTCCCTAACTACTACTAAGTCGCTTCAGTCATGTCCGACTCTGTGCGACCCCAGAAACGGCAGCCCACCAGGCTCCCCCGTCCCTGGGGTTCTCCAGGCAAGAACACTGGAGTGAGTTGCCATTTCCTTCTCCAATGCATGAAAGTGAAAAGTGAAAGGGAAGTCGCTCAGTCGTGTCCAACTCTTTGAGACCCCATGGACTGCAGCCCACCAGGCTCCTCCGTCCATGGGATTCTCCAGGCAAGAGAACTGGAGTGGGGTGCCATAAAACAATGGCTATAATTTCCTGTTAAATCCTTGTTGCATATCTATTTTACATATTGTAGTTCATTAATCCCACACTCCTAACTTCTCACTCGTCCTCCTTCGAAGGGAAGTGAGAGTAGTGTTTTCCCTCCACTCCAAAGGCAGGGGCAACCGGCTGCCTGGGCCCTGCTCTTCTTCCACTGTTTCCAGCAGCAGGAGCCTTTGCCTGAAAACAAGTCCTCTGACATCACACCTGAGAGAGCTCACTCTAGCTCTGTAGTCAGTCAAGAGCACCTCGGCAATCCTACTCTGCAAATTACTTAACCTCTCTAAGCCTGTGTTTCCTCCCTGTGTTAGGAAGATTGAATGAGATCAAAGTATGTGAAGTTCTCAGCAGAGTGTCTGACATGTAGTGAGTCCCAGTAAACACTGGCTTTTTTTTTTTTTAATAAATTTCTCAGAGCTATTTGGAAGCACGTCCCAGTGAGATGTTACACTGTCCTTATTTTGGCCTGCAGAACACGCACATGATTTAGAGAGGCTGCTGCTGCTGCTGCTGCTGAGTTGCTTCAGTCATGTCCGACTCTGTGAGACCCCATAGATGGCAGCCCACCAGGCTCCGCCGTCCCTGGGATTCTCCAGGCAAGAACACTGGAGTAGGTTGCCATTTCCTTCTCCAATTTAGAGAGGCTAGGAGGGAATAAAAATGTGAGCTAACCCTCCTAGGTGCTTTCTGGTATGAGCACTGAATCTCAAAGGCAATGCTTAGAAATGGGAGTGTTTCTGTCACTGATCTCCTCCAGGAGGAAGGAATTAAGGAGCAAGGAGCCCAAAGAATGGAAGATTCTGAGGCAAGAGGTGAAGGCCTCACTTCAGACAGTGAGAGTGAGGAGAGGAGGGCGCAGGCCATAAGGGTAGAGGCCGGGAGGCCTCTTGGCCACTGCTAGCCATGGGCTCCCGGGAGCCAGTTAGGGACAGGCACCCCTCCACCCAGGGCCCATGATTTGGTGAGGGGAACACAGGATGGATTCCAGTCCCCCACCCTTTCTCTTGTCTCCTC
>NW_011495020.1:7397836-7411808 GCF_000754665.1 Bison bison bison
TTGTCTCCTCAAATAAGTCCTTTATCAGGACCCAGACTTCGCAGCCTCAAGCAGTAGCTTAGGACTGGGCATGGGTATCTGAGTTTGGATTTAAACTGAGAGTCCAGAACCATGAGGATAACAGCAAGTAGGCTACTATCTGTGGAGGGCAGGAGGGGAAGAAGGGAGGGTCTTAGCAAAGTGTTTCTCTATATGTAACAGAGCAGGACCCTATCAGGCCTTTCCCAGGACAGATTCCCACCCCTCCTTCCCCACTCCATGTCCTCTGCCTGCATTTTTTCATAGAAAAACTTTAGCCTCCTAGGCTTTCTCTGAGTTCCAAATAATAAATTTAATACAAGAAATGAGAAAACGCAGAAACAAAGGAAAACAGTCCAGAAGGCAAAATAATAATAGTTTAGCCATTAAACAAAGTCAAGGATCTTTAGTTCCTCCTCAATGGCCATAGATAGTATTCTGAGCCATGTCCTTTGAGCTGTTTTGCAGATACTGAAATCCCCACCAGGTGGGAGAAGTTAACTACATACTGATCACGATCACTGATAACTACATACTGACCCCAGGCCAGTTGGAACCAGGAGGTCAATGTGATGTTGATTCTCGATTACCGCACCACCCACCAACCAGAAGAATGTCCACGAGCTGACCACACACCCCAAAACCCCCTCCTCACCATGTCTTGGAAAACTTTTCCCTGAAAGCCATCAGGGAATCCAGGTCTCTTAGACACTAACTGCCTGAACTCCTAGCTTGATGCCCTGCAATAAACGCTGCACTTTCCTTCGCCATAACCAGTGTCGGTAGACTGGCTTTACTGTGCTTGGGCAAATGGGCTCAAGTTTGGTTGGAATAATGTATAATTTGCCAAATGTGTGAACCACCTCATAGGTTGGGTTCTTCAGAAAATGAAGCTGAAATGAAGGTTGGAATTGTGTTGTCTCTAAGTCGTGTCTGACTCTTTTGCAACCCCATGGACTGTAGCCTGCCAGGCTCCCCAGTCCATGGGATTTCCCAGGCAAGAATACTGGAGTGGGTTGCCATTTTCTTCTCCAGGGAATCTTCCTGACTAAGGGATCGAGGGTGCATCTCCTGTGTTGGCAGGTGGATTCTTTACTACTGAGCCACCAGGGAAGCCAAAAGTTTGGATATGAGATGTTTATTAAAGATAAATGTGAAGCACAGGATTGGGCCTAGAGGAGCCACCAGCTGAAAGCTGTTGACCACACTCCCTCCAGCTGGGCAACAAGGCCTTCCTAAAAGGGCGGTGTGGTGGCACCTTCCCAAGTGAACCACAGTTACCAGTCAACAGCACTGAGTTGGCAAGTAGTGAAACGTTGCTCCTGGGGAAATACAGGGCCTAGGTTCCTGTGAGCCTCTGATCACAACATTGTCACCAATAGATCAATACGTGACCTCGTTTGATGTGAGTTTCTTTTTTAAGGCAACTTTTAGAATATATATTATTGATTCCTAGCGGTTGAACTCATGGTCAACAAGACTACAACTCAGGCCTGAGCGAAGCTTAATCTAACACACGTGTTTCCTGTTTTCTACGAAAGGCTCATTACGGCCTTCTAGTACTCAGAAACACAAGTCCAGCTTTGGAATTGAGCCTGGGGGCCATTTTAAAACAGCAAAACCACCAACGAGAAGCACAAAATATAGCACTAAATAGAGCTTGAAAAGGACACATTTGCAGGGTGTGAACTGAAAAAAGAAGTCATCAAGTCACCTGTCCAGTCTCAGCTGAGAACTTGCGGGTCCGGCAATACAATTTTTTGCTCCTCTGCACATCTGCAAATGACTGTGGAAGCATTGTAAGTACTGGCTTTGGAGTCACAGGTACATTTCAACAAGTAGGCAAATTCACAGATTCAGAATCCATGAATAATGAGGATCAATCGTGCTTAATATTAATTGCCTCCTTAATAATTTAAAACGTTACTTTCACTGTAGGTAATATTATTGATGAAATCATGGTTTAATTGTGCAGGATATGTTTTTTCTAACATACATTAATTTGAATAAATTATTGTTAAAATTGTTCATCTTTACACCTGAATCATCTCACAAACCACCCCAGTGGTGCACAGACCTCAAGTGTCCATGGTTCTTTGAAGCTGCATTTTTGTGAGTGTCACGGATTTGATACATGGATGATTTGGTCTGACCCACTCTCAGGATATCCTTCTCTCCTCAGATTTCTACAGGAATCATTCATTTGTTCCAGGATCTCTGGACTAAGAAGAAATTCTCTTCCACATTCCACTCAGCATAAGCTATGCTTATCCTTTACTTGCTAATAAAACAGCAGCTTGTGTTTAATGTGGATTGATTCAAATAAGAGAATTCAGCGACTTTCCAAACCCACCAACTTCTTCCTGTGTGGTTAAACGTTCCCATATTTGGTGAAAATGGAGAAAGGAAATAACAAAGGATTGGATATTATCCTAAAAGCTATTTGTTTACTTTAAAAGTCTTAATAAAAAGATTTCTCCAATTTATTTTTCATAACTTCGTAGGAAGCAAGAACAATTTCTGAGAAAGAACTGGTTTTTAGACCAAAATGTCATTTAATCTCCAAGTATACTGTATATTACTTTAAAGTGCTACCTGGCGTTTGTAATCTAAGATGTCCAGCATCGATAACATTGCAAAGATTCTCTGATAATCATGAGGATGTAGGTTTATTTCCTTCAGTGGGGTGTCCGTTAAAAGCATACGAAATTTTTAACTGGCCTCCAGCCTCTGTGCCATGTGATCTACCTGCATTTTTCCATAATTTGTGAGCACCAGCTGAGGTTTTTTAATAGTTGAAGCTAATATTTGTTAATTGAAAGTGGAGGTGATTTAAACCAAACCAAAGATAGCATGTATATATTTTTTTTAACAGTGAACCTATGTTGGGACCTTTGTTCTGTTTTCTTCTTCTTTGTGCTTTTCTTGTTTTTGTAAAAAAAAAAAAATGTCAGCTTTATTAAGGTATAATTGACAAATTATAAGGTATTTAAGTGTACATGTGATGATTTGATACATGTTATGAGAGAATTCTCCCCATCTAGTTAATTAACACATCCATCACCTCACATATTTATCCTTTTTTTTTTTTTAAAGAGAACATTTAAGTACTACACTCAGCAAAATTCAGTTATACAATACAGTGTTGTCAACTATAGTCACCATGTTTGAAGTTAGATCCTCAGACCTTGTTCATCACACATCTGAAACTTTGTACCCTTTTTATCAACATCTCTCTATTCCCCAACCCCCCAGCCTCTGGCAACCACTGTTTTACTCTGTCTAGGAGTTAGTTTTTGTGTGTGTGTTTTTTTAAGATTCCAGGTATAAGTGATACTTTGGAGTATTTGTCTTTCTCTTTCTGGCTTATTTCACTTAGCATAATACCCTCAAGATCCATTCACAAATGGCATGATTTCTTTCTTTCTGAGAGCTGGATAATATGTTACATCTCTATCCATTCATCTGCCTGGACATTTAGGTCGCTTCCATGTCTTGGCTATTGTAAATAGTGCTGCTATGAACATGGGGCTGTAGTTATCTCATTTGATACCCTGTTTTCATCCCCTTTAAATATATACTCACAGTTGGAATTACGGAATCATATGGTAATTATATTTTTAATTTTTCTGAAGAACCTCACTATTGTTTTCCACAGTGACTGAACCATTTTACATTCTTACTAACACTGCACAAGGGTTCCCTTTTCTCCACAGCCTCGCCAATACTACTATCTCTTGTCTATTTGGTGACAGCCAGTCTAACAGTTTGGAGAAGGCAATGGCACCCCACTCCAGTACTGCCTGGAAAATCCCATGGACGGAGGAGCCTGGTAGGCTGCAGTCCATGGAGTTGCTAAGAGTTGGACGCAACTGAGCGACTTCACTTTCACTTTTCACTTTCCTGCATTGGAGAAGGAAATGGCAACCCACTCCAGTGTTCTTGCCTGGAGAATCCCAGGGACAGGGGAGCCTGGTAGGCTGCCATCTATGGGGTTGCACAGAGTCGGACACGAATGAAGTAACTTAGCAGCAATCTAACAGTTGTGAGGAGATAACTAGTTGTGGGTTTGACTTGCATTTCCCTGATTAGTGATGTTGAGCCCCATTTCGTGTACTCATTAGCCATTTGTCTTCTTTAGGAAAGTCTCTATTTAGTTCCTCTGACCACTTTTAAATTGGATTGTTCTCATGCTACTGGGCCTTATGAGTTCCTTTCATATTTTGGCTACAAATATAACATAATTGATAGTCCAACTTGCTAATCCTGCTCACCAGGAGGGACTCTCCCATTCTGAATGTGGCTTCCAGATAAGGGCAAAGTCTGTGGTCCCAGCACCTGAGCATCCTCAGAGCCTTCACGACAATTCTGCTTCCCCAGGTTTTTATAGTCCTGGTTCCCTTCTTGTGGGTCTTAGCCCATGATGGCAGCAGTACGTTTTGATCATCACAGAATACGCTCCTGGTGTACGTCACCTGCTTCGTTCTCTGGACCACAACTTTGCGCCCTGAGCGGCAGCTCACAACTATGTTGCAAACAGGTCGTCAGTATATGTTCCTCCTCGGCCTTCACGGTGGTCACGTGGCCCCCAGGTCGTCAGTATATGTTCCTCCTCGGCCTTCACGGTGGTCACGTGGCCCCCGGGTCGTCAGTATATGTTCCTCCTCGGCCTTCACGGTGGTTACGTGGCCCCCAGGTCGTCAGTATATGTTCCTCCTCAGCCTTCACAGTGGTCACGTGGCCCCCTGGAGAGGTTAGAGCCCTGGAACTCCCACCCCTGGCCTTGAATAGCCTCATTTGTATCTCACACATAGAACGTAAATGATCATTTTCCACACGTACTGAGAGGTGAATAGGTTGGGAAGCACCTCTGAAGACTAAGATGCAGCTTGGCTTTGGGAATCTCGAAGCATCCCTCACTACCTCAGTTCTGTGTGCCAGACTCCCTCTCCAGTACCCGGTTGCCAGTCCCCAGAACAACTGACCCATCTTTAGACTTGAGACTCACTTGCTTCATTCCCGTGGCAGAGACTGACTGGATGGTCCCCCAAACCACTTCTCTCCTGGGTTTAGACACAAACTGCTTCTCTAAGGCCCTTGCATCCAGGCAGGGGTGTGAGGACTAACTCTGGCTGATGGACTGTAAGTGTAAATGATGTATCACTCCTGGGTTAAGACCAGTAGAGCTGTATGGTCTACACACTTTCCTTCTATCTTCTTTGTCCAAAGTGTCCTTTGCAGGTGTTGAAGATGGTTACTAGATCCCTGAATGCCTACTGTTTGTCCAGCTGCCCCACAGCCTCTAACTGAAACAAACTTGGACTTGAATGAAAATAATTCTTTTTATTGTGTTAAGCCCTAAAACTTCAGGACTTATCTGTTATAATAACTAGCATTATCTACAGTGATCAGTACAATTTCTCTATCATAGACATTCATGGTGTTAGGGGATTAACTATGCCACCCTAAAATTAATGCATGGAAGTCCCAACCCCCAGTATCTCTGAGTGTCATGATAAGTTCTTTAAAGAGGCATTTAGTTAGAATGAGGACATTGGAGTGGGTTCTAATGACATGACGGTGCCCTTATAGGGAAAGACATAGACCAGAGGTGGTAGTACACAGGTGGACAACCATGGGAAGAGGCAGTGAGAGGGTGGCCACCTGTGAGCCAAGGAGGGAGACCTCTGAGGAAACCTGCCAGTTCTTTGACTCCCCACCACCAGAGCTGCAGGCAATAAATTTCCATTTTTTTAAACCACCTAGTCTGTGGGATTTTTGTTACAGCAGCTCCAGAAAACTAGTACACATGGTCCAGTCTCTCTGTGTATCATTTTGTTTCCTTATTTCCCAACAGATGTGTTTATTTAAAATACTATCAGTCCTCAAAGATGCTGGTTTTGCCAGCTTTCCTGTCTTTGCCATTGTTATCTTTCAAGTGTTGCAATCAATTTTGGTAATTCCTATTCTTACATAAACCCAAACACGCGCACACATATATTGCTTCTGCTTGATATTTTCCAATTTCACAATAGTCTTGCTGTTAGAGGTTTGCTCAATAAAAGTCTTTATTGAGGGCCGCCCTGAATTTGAACTTAGCCAAGTCCGAGTCTGTACAATGAGCTAATGGGTTAAGTGAATACCAGCTCCAAACATTCTGTGAGATCCTCCAATCACTGTCTTCCCTTCCCATCCACTGCCCTCAAAGGTAGTTGCTAGCAAACTCCCTAAGTTGTAGGTTTCTCTGACATAGAATCTATCTTCAGAGACCATGAACATGAGCAGCCCTGACTGTGTGTAACATGAGCAGCCCTGACTGTGTGTGTGAGTGCAAGGTCAGCACAATCGCCCATTTCCCTCACTGTGCTGGAGCCAGGCCCTGCTCTGGAATCTGTGAGCCTGTCAAATTGTGGCAACTGTCACACTGAGCCAAAACCAAGTTTTGCTGATGGAAGCAAGCTGCACAATCCAGGGCAGCCCACAAACCCCAAGATACCACCTTGCAGAAGTTTTGCTCTTGCTCTGAGCTTTTGACTAGGTAACCACCTATTGATAAATGGAGCTTCCAAAATACACACAGGGACCACCTGTTTGGCTAATGTCAAGTATTTTACATTCGACTTCGGTAAATTGTTTAACACGGCTCCCTCTACTGGGCTGTTAGTGACGCTGAAGCTTTTGGTTTCAAACCTAGGGAGAAAGGTTTGAAGCCAAAACCTTTCAGCTACCACCAGTTGAGCTGACAAAATCAATGAGGAAATAGCATTGCCTGATGTGAAAATCCTAACGGGTATATGAGTGGGACCCTTTGGGGTTTTGCCAATGCTTTTTGGGTCTGCCACCTTGCATCTCGGTAACTTGTCATCTGGGAAAAGGGGGTCAGCAATCCTGATGGGCTTCCCAAGAGGTGCATGGATTAATACAGCGTTTGTTTCTAGGAACAACTGTGATTCCAAGTTTAGCTCCACAGGAAGTCAACAAGCACAAGAAACAACAGGGCAAAGGTGTTTCCAAAAAATGAGCCAAAACACATTTGCAAATGGGGGCCCTTTCAAAATAAAGGCAGACTGAAAGTAAGGCAGGCTGCTCTCCCAAGAGTCTAATCTGGGACAATAAGTGTGAGTTCCAGGTTTGAACCGAAGACCATTTGTGATCTTTTTCTGACCATTAAAGACTCTTAAAAAGGACAGTTCAGATTTGCTTCTTTCATCCTGAATCAGGAAGCTCTGTAGTAAGGGATGAGGCAAAGAGAGTCCCTGAAAATTTGTCTCCTTTGTCTACAGGGCTCAGGGTGATTCTGGTCTCATTGAGCATGTGGAGTGAAGATTTCCTTCAGCCCAGGCTAAGTGACACATTCCCCACTCTGCACCTGTCTACATGTCTGCCCAGACCTTAAGTAAGCATCATCTGTGTTGGGGATTGAGAGAATCCAATAAAGCAAATGGAGATCAAAATGACAGTGCTGATACAAGCTGGCTTGGTGAGTACGGCTTTAATTATATTAGCCAAGTGGCATTTTAATCTCTCCCTCTGTACTGAACGTTCTTCCCAGGCTCTTGCCGGGAAGATTACAAAGAGTATGTTCCCCGCAAAAGCCTGGCTCTGTAAAGTTTACGGCACAGGGGAGCAGAAGGAATGATCCCCGCCAAAGAATGACTGACTCATTCTCCCAGTTCCCTCTCCTGGACTCACAGATCAGATAAGTCATTCCTCTCCCCCTGGGGAGATGAATAAAGTGGTGGCAAGAGTCCAGGAGCTGTGCTGTGCTGGAGGTGTCCACATGGAAGGAAGCATCAAGAGACAGAAGTAAGTGTCCCCAGCAACCTCCTCTTGGAAGCCCCCATGCAACCTCACCCTACCTCCCTGTGTATGGATACAGGTGGGTGTACACACACACACACACCCCAGCACCTCCTGCACAGATCGACTCAAGGCTCCACCCTGTGCTTCGTAGCCTGTGATGATGTCTGTGTGTGTGCTAAGCCACTTCAGTCGTGTCTGACTCTTTGCCTCCCTATGGATTGTAGCCCACCAGGCTCCTCTGTCCGTGGGATTCTCCAGGCAAGAATACTGGAGAAGGTTTCCATGCCCTCCTCCATGGGATCTTCCTGACCTAGGGATTGAACCCGCATCTCACATCTCCTGCGTTGGCAGGTGGGTTCTTTACCACTAGCGCCACCTGGGAATCAGTCCCCTTAGCATTGTGCTCCACCACTGTTTCCTTTCTACCTCCTCCATCAGAACTTGAACTCCCAGAAGGGAAGATTGTATTCCATTACTTTTTTTTCTTCCAATTTTATTGGGAAATAATTGGCATATATTATTGCATAAGTTTAAGATGCAAAGTGTAATGATTTGATTTCCATATATTGTGAAATGATTGCCATGATATAGATACATTTTACCATCTCATTAATATACAATTAAAAAACTTTCTTCTTGAGAGAAGATTTATCTGGACTTTTTCACTAATCATGATTTTAAGATTCTTCTATATTGTTTAACATATTAATATTTCATTTCTTTCGCTTGCTGAGTAGTATTCCATTGTATGGACATACCAGACTTTATTCTTGGGTTCAGGAGTTGATAAGATATTTTATTCCTTTTCTTTCTTTTTCTTCTAGTTTTATTGAGAAATAATTGACATACGGCACTGTATAAGGTTAAGGTATACAGCATAATGATTTGACTTACATGTCATGAAATGATTATCACAATAAGCTTAGAGAACATTCATCATCTCACATAGACACACACACAAAAAGAAAAAAATATCCTTGTGATGAGAACTCTTAGAATTTACTCTCTTAACTTTCATGTATAACGTACAGCAGTGTGAATTCTATTGATCATGTTGTATGGATTACTTATCTCTGTTTATCTGGAATTAGCACATAGCGGGGAGAAGGCAATGGCACCCCACTCCAGTACTCTTGCCTGGAAAATCCCATGTACAGAGGAGCCTGGTGGGCTGCAGTCCATGGGGTCGCTAAGAGTCGGACACGACTGAGCAACTTCACTTTCACTTTTCACCTTCATGCATTGGAGAAGGAAATGGCAACCCACTCCAGTGTTCTTGCCTGGAGAATCCCAGGGACAGGGGAGCCTGGTGGGCTGCTGTCTATGCGGTTGCACAGAGTCGGACACGACTGAAGCGACTTAGCAGCAGCAGCAGCAGCACATAACAGATGCTCGAGAAAACTTTTCTGGGCTGGGTGGATGGATGGACGGATAGACAGATGAATAATATGAATAAAGAATAAAACTTTGGGAACCCAGAGAGATAGGGCTTTTTTCTAGATATAAACTAAGGCTTTGACTCAGTCTTAGGGCTGCCTCAGACCTGGGGTGAGCCTAGAGCAACCCTGGAAGCAGCCAGCTGCACAGAGGCTGCCAGAGATCTGGTGTGTGTGTGTGTTAGTCGCTCAGTCGTGTCCAACTCTGCAACCCCATGGACTGTAGCTCGTCAGGCTTCTCTGTCCATGGAATTCTCTAGGCAAGAATACTGGAGTGGATTGCCATTCCCTTCTCCAGAGGAAGTTCCCAACCCAGGATCAAACCCTCGTCTCCTGCATCACAGGCAGATTCTTTACCATTTGAGCTACAGGGAAGTAAGATCTGGATCTGAACTAAATTCCTCTGAATGCCAGGGTTTCCCAGGTTATATCAGTCCCCTGCTGGACTCCACGGCCTGGCTCTGGCCCCTTGGTCTGAGTGTGGACCTTTCCAATGTAGGGTTCCTCCTAGCTCCCCACATGCTTCCCTCCCTCTCTCCTGCAGACTGGCACACCTGCTAGTTCTTAGCCAGAGACTCGGTTTGGGGATCTTCAACCTAAGAAACATAAGACCCTCTCACAACCGGAGTACAACTGTCAATAAAATATGAGCTAAATATTCACATACACCATGCTATTTCTTTTTGGCCTTTGTAGGCTTAAGTAGCACCTTGCCTAGAGAACATACCATGCCCAATAAATATTGGTGAAGCAAGGAATTGAACAATATAATATATTTAATTACACTGAGAATGAGTCGGGGGGCTTGGATTTTGACCAAGGAAGACTATGGAAAAGAGGTGCTATAAGCCCCTATGGACTGTTTTCTAGGACATCTGAGGCAGCGGTTAAGATGTGAAAACTAGCCCTACAGGCTTGGGGGTGTTCCACCCCTGCTGGATCATCAACACACCCTATAATACTTCTATAAATATAGGAAATTACAGTTTACTCTTCTGAAGTCTTCTGGAGATGACCATCATACCTATCTCATAGGCTTGCTCAATGAGAAATAAAATGAAACAGCATAAAATGCTTAGTAAAGTATCAGGCACATAGTTTTTAACCAATATCTTTTTAAGTTGCTGATGCTGGTTTGTTATTTTGTTTTGAGTCAGGATTCTGGGGCAACACAGGGGGAAAAGATCATTATCGGTGTTCAGGGGCTGTGTGGAGGTGGTAAAGCCGAGGGCGGCATCACAGCTGTGTTACAGCTCTGTGAAGCTCCAGATGTGCACAGATGGAATGGTTTTCTGCAAAAAGAAGAAATGTAAATGGAGTCAGAGGAGCTTACAGGAGCTCAGAGGAGTTCGAAGAGGGTTCAATCACGAAGGCACATAGGAAGGCTCGAAAGGAGAAGGCACAAGGCTCAAAAGAAAGCCCTGACAAGGAAGCCTCGTGGTCTGACCTGGAGAGCTGGCTCGTGGGCTCCCACTCACACTCCATCCTGTGAAGTGGGTGGAGAGAGAGAGACAGAGACTCAGAGAGAGGAGCCGGCCCCTCTCACACCTGTTGCCGGCCCACCCAGCTATCCCTCAGACCTGGCTTCCTGCCTCTCTGGTGAGGGATGTGTCCCTTGGCTCAGTAGCCATCAAAGGTCTTAGAGCATAGAGGGACATCTGCCAGAGAAAACAAAGGGACCCCGCCCTCTGCTGCCGGGGAAATCTCTTGAGGATGCTCTAGAGTACTGTCTGCATATGGAGGCAAGCAGCTCATCAGCGCTGGGGACCTTGAGGGATGGTGGAGAGACTCTGCAGAGTCTAAGGGGGAAAGCCCCGCGGGCTATTTTAGGCCAGGCCCAGACTGGAGTCAATGGAAGTTTTGTTTACGTAACATCTGCTGAAGGCCCTTTGGAGAGAATGACCCCGGGCTCCCCGCCGGGGCTGTAGTGAGCAGGGGTGGGATGGAAGCTTCCTGTTGTTCTTGGCCAGGCCGCCCAGCTGGTGGTGCAGCTCCCCTCCTGGAGCTCTTGGTTCTGCTCCGCCTGCTCCTTCCAATCGCCCTCACTTCAGCTTCCTTCCTCCGGCGCAGTGCAGGCAGGGTGTCCCTCAGAGCGGGTGACTCAGGCTCTGGACCCCACAGAGCTGCCCTCTTGACCCCAGGCCTCCCTGCTCATTCTATGCCTTGGATGTTCCAGGGAGTCCTTCCTGCACGTTTCCTTGGCTGCGGGTTTGCTATCAGACGCTGCAGTTAGGGAAAGGGGCGGGGTCTAATTCTAGCGCTGCCATTGGGTCCTTGCTGGTCTAGGGCAACTTGTAGGATCCCCTGAGTTTTTATTATATTCAATACTTATTTATTATATTCAAATATGTATATAAATACATCAGACAAAGCATATATGTCTGTTTCCCTCCTATCAGCCTTATTCAAAGGTATTCAGACTATTTTGGTATATTTTTTAAACACAGATTCTCTTGGTACTAAGGTATGTTTGTGTCCCTCCAAAATGTGTGTGTTGAATTCCTAACTCCCAAAGTGCTGGTATTAGGTAGTGCAGTCTTAGATCATATTTTAAGGGTGGAGTCCTTATAAAAGAGCCTCCTGAGAGATCCGCGATCCCTTGGCCAAGTGAGGACACCACAGGAGGTCTGCAATCCTGTGGAGAGCCCTCCACATTAATCCTGGCATTCTAATCTCAGATTTTAGCCTCCTGAACTGTGAGAAATCTACTTTTATTATTTATAAGCCCCCCAGTCTATAGTGTTTTATGACAGCAGCCTGACCTAAGACCATTGGGAAGATGGTAGTAGGAAGAAGAAGGACTTTTTTAAGGTTAAGACATAAAGATGTACAAATCTGAAATGGACATTTTGATGCAATCTGGTTATCTATATATCTACCCATGTAACCACTAGTCAGATCAAGATACAGAGTATTTCCTTCACCCTTATGTGAAAAGTTCCATTGTGTCTCTGTCTAATCAGTAACTTGTGCACACCCAATCTGCCCTTCTTATTCTGCTTAGGCTGCCATAACAAAATAGCGCAGGCTGGACTGTGTAAACAACAGAGACTCATCTCTCTGAGATCTGGAGGCTGGAAGTCTGAAATCAGGGTTCCAGCTTGGTTGGGTTCTGGTGAGGGCTCTTTTTCTGGCTTTCAGATAGCCCCCTTCTCACTGTGTGTTCCCCGGACCTTTTATTTGTGCACCGAGCTCTTTGATGTCTCTTCTTATAAGCACACTGTTCCTATCAGATTAGTGTGCTTGTGTGCATGCTCAGTCATGTCTGACTCTTTGTGACCCCATTATCGGTAGCATGCCAGGCTCCCCTTGTCCATGGAATTTTTTTCAGGCAAGAATACTAGAGTGGGTTGCCATGTCCTCCTCCAGGGGATCTTCTTGACCTAGGGATCAAATTCAGGTCTCTTGCATTGGCAGGTGGATTCTTTACTACTGCGCCACCCAGCCAGGCCAGGGCCCCACCCTTATGAACTCATTTAACCTTAATGAGTTCTATAAAGGCTCTGTCTCCAAATACCATCACTTTGGAGGCTAGACCCTTAACACAGGCATTTTGGAGGAACACAGTTCAGACCTCAGCATAAATACCACTCCCTCCTCCTCCAGCCCCTGACTATAGCCAATGCTTCACTTACAATGCTTCAAATCTGAAAGCAACCCAATTGTCCATCAACACAAAAATGAATAAGAAAACATTGTTCAAGTAAAGTCACACAAAGGAATATATGCTACTGCAATAAAAAAAAAAAAAGAATGTGTACTGATACATAGGATCCATTCTGGGTATTCCTCTGATCAAGTTATGAACAAGGCGAAGTAACACAGGCCTTTGGAACTTACATTCTAATCTCTGCCTCCTCTGCTCCAAAGGCTGGTTCATTCAGACCAAGTTAAATTATCCCCTCACATCTGAAAGCAAAATTTCAAGTCTTTCGGGACCTTGGCTAACCACTGACATTCCTCCCACCCTGGGGTCATGATGGAGACCCCTGCTCCCAGCACGAGTGAGTGGTTTTCAGTAGAGCTTTGTTAACATAAAACATAGCTTTCTTGGGGCAGAAACTGAATTTGAACTTTCTGTTGTTTTTATTAAAAAACAATAGAGTACCCCATTGGCCTAGGAAAAAGCAGTTGTTTCAAATTAGGTGTAATTTTGAATAAGACAATATTGGCTTAACAGATTTTTACCCAAGATATTTTTCTATATATATACATCTATATACATTTTTTTTTCCTGAGAAAAATTGTGGTAGATTTCCATGTCCATTGTTATCTGGCTTTACATTTTGTAAAGTATCAAAGTAAGTTTATTTTTAGCAATTGTGCTTTAACAGATTGGGCTAAACTGTTTGAGAAAGGGTTCTTCTGATAATCATCTCTTTTGAGGTGGAGAGTTTTAATTCACTGATATAATTGATTTTAAAGTGAAGGCAGCTAGAACTTGAGATCTGAGATAACAAGCCAGTCCAGTTCACTTGCTCAGTAGTGTCCGACTCTGTGACCCCATGGACTGCAGCATGCCAGGCTTTCCTGTCCATCACTAACTCCTGGAGCTTGCTCAAACTCATGTCCATAGAGTTGGTGATGCCATCCAACCATCTCATCCTCTGTTGTCCCCTTCTCCTCCTGCCCTCAATCTTTCCCAGCATTAGGGTCTTTTCCAATGAGTCAGTTCTTCCCATCAGGTGGCCAAAGTGTTGGAGCTTCAGCATCAG
>NW_011495020.1:7411908-7416383 GCF_000754665.1 Bison bison bison
CCAATGAGTCAGTTCTTCCCATCAGGTGGCCAAAGTGTTGGAGCTTCAGCATCAGTCCTTCCAATGAATATTCAGAACTGATTTCCTTTAGGATTATCTGGTTTGATCTCCTTGAAGTCCAAGGGACTCTCAAGAGTCTTCTCCAACACCACAATTCAAAAGTATCAATTCTTCGGCACTCAGCTTTCTTTGAGGTCCAGCTCTCACATCACACATGACTACTGAGAAAACCATAGCTTTGACTATTGCAGTTGTGCAAATCACAGCATTTCCCAGGCAGTGGATTGGATATTCTACTTCCAGATGTTTCATTCTGATTTCTGTGAGTCTGGATTTTTTATCCAGAGGCCTTGCTTTCCTGAGATACCAATTTACCTTTGGTTTTTTTTGCACTAAGAAGATATTTAAAAGGCCAGAAGCAGAGAAGCTAGTGAAGTAGAGGCAGCATCTGTGTGTTCACATCAAAGACCCATGTTTTGGGTCCTGTTTATTCCCTCTGCCTGGCTATGTGATCTTAGTATCCATTATCCATATCTATCCGTATCTATAATCCATAGAATAGGGATGCTGATACCTCCCTCTGATTTGATAAGAATTTGGAAAAAATATCTGTTGCATGCCTGGCACATGGTGGCTTATTCATTCAAAAATATTTATTAAGTGCCTATCACTTGTCAGATTCTTTAACAGTGAGGACAGAGCAATGAACAAAATGATCTCTGCCCAACGGAGCTCACAGTTGTTCAGTAAATAGCCGCTATTCCAACTGGTACATGAAAAGATGCTCAGCATAACTAATCATCAGGGAAATGCACATCAAAATCGTAATGAGATTATCTCGGGCTGTTACATTTCTTTAAGGTTGTGTTGCTAAGAATTTGGAAAAACTGGAACTCCTGTTGGTGGGGATATAAAATGAAAGAGCCACCATGCAAGACAGTGTAGAAGTTCCTCAAAACATTACAAATAGAACTGTCATCTGATCCAGCAGTTTCACTTCCAAGTAGTTATCCAGAAGAATTAAAATCATGACCTTGAAGATACATTTGCATTCCTCTGTTCATGGCAGCACTGTTGACAATAGCCAAAATGTGGAAACAATCTAAATGTCCATTGATGGATGAATGGATAAGGAAACTGTGGCATGTACATGCAATGGAATGCTATTCAGCCTCAAAAAAGAAGGAAATCCTACAACATGCAACAACATGGATGAATCTGCAGGATATTACGCTAAATGAAACAAGCCAGCCACAGAGCATGATTCCACTCAAGAGAAACAGAGAATAGAACAGGGGCTGAAGAGATGTAGAAATGGGAAATAGCTGTTCAACAAGAATGAGGTTTCAGTTCTACAAGACGAATAGAGATCTCTGTGCAGCAGAGTGCCTGGAGGTCACAGGACTGTGCAACATATATGAAAACTGTTAAGATGGTTGATCTCATGTGAAGTGTTCCTACCACAATAAAGAAACATTCTAAATCTGGATTATGGCAATGTTTGCATAAGTGTAGATTTACTTAAATTCATCGAATTTTATGGTATGTAAATTATATCTCAATAAGGCTGCTTTTAAAAAAATCAATGGAATATTATTCAGTGCAAAAAAGATGTGAGTGATCAAGCTGTGAAAAGACATAAGGCAGCCTTAAACTTATATTACTAAGTACAAGAACCCAGTCTGAAAGGGCTACATCCTTTATGATTCCGACTATAAGACACTGGAAAAGGCAACGTAAGGGAGACAGTAAAGAAGATCAGAGGTTGCCAGGGGTGGGATGGAGGAGAGGGATGAAGAGATGGGCCACAGAGGATTTTTAGGATAGTGAAACTACTCTGTACGATATAATGATAAATACATGTCATTATATGTTTGTTAAAACCTATAGAATGTACAACACCAGGAGTGAATCCTCTGCAGGGAGAGAAAGGAGATGCAGATGTAGAGAACAGACTTGCGGCACAGTGTGGGGAGGAGATGGCGGGTCGAACTGAGAAAGGGACATTGACATATATACACTGCCACGTGTCAAATAGCTAGAGGGCAGCTGCTTTATGATGCAGGGAGCCCAGCCTGGTGCTCTGTGATGACTTAGAGGGGTGGGATGGGACAGAGGCTCAAGAGGGAGGGAATATATATATAGTTATAATCGATTCGCATTGTTGTATGGCAGAAAGCAATACAACATTGTAAAGCAATTATCCTCCAATTTTTTAAAAAAGAGTGAACCCTAATGTGTAAACAGTGGGCTTTTGGTGATTATGATATATCGATGCTGGTTCATCCCGTGGCAAATGTACCACTCTGACGACAGATGTCCATACTGAGGAGGCTACGTGTGTGTGGGGGTAGGGGGCATATGGGAAATCTCTGTACCTTTCTCTCAGTTTTATTGTAAACCTAAAAGTGCTATAAAAAAATCAAGTCTTATAAAAATTTAACAGCTCTATCTCCTTCAAGTCTGTTCCATATCACCACTCGTCTTCCCAAAGCTTCTTTGCCTGCTCTGCTTTTGTTTCTCATGCTGCTAAGTCACTTCAGTCGTGTCCGACTCTGTGCGACCCCATAGACCATAGCCCACCAGGCTTCCCCATCCCTGGGATTCTCCAGGCAAGAACACTGGAGTGGGTTGCCATTTCCTTCTCCAATGCATGAAAGTGAAAAGTGAAAGTGAAGTCGCTCAGTTGTGTCCGACTCCTAGTGACCCCATGGACTGCAGACCACCAGGCTCCTCTGTCCATGGATTTTCCAGGCAAGAGTACTGGAGTGGGGTGCCATTGCCTTCTCCGTTGTTTCTCATTGTCACCTACTATACTATATAATTTATCTTCTATAGGTAATCAGGGCTCCCCTGGTGGCTCAGACCATAAAGAATCTTCCTGCAATGCAGGAGACCCGAGTTCGATCCCTGGGTTGGGAAGATCCCCTGGAGAGGGGAATGGCTACCCACTCCAGTATTCTTACCTGGAGAATTCCAAGGACGGGAGCCTGGCAGGCTACAGTCCATGGGATTGCAAAGAGTCAGACACGATTGAGTAACTAACACTTTCACATAGGTAATGAATTCTGAGTTGCATGACATTTTACACACTTTGAAGTGAAATGAACTGCTAGTCACTCAGTTATATCCGACTCCTTGTGACCCTATGGACTACTGTAGCCTACCCTCCAGGATCCTCTGTCCATGAGGTTCTCCAGGCAAGAATACTTGGCAAGATTCTCCTGGTGGGTTGCCATTCCCTTCTCCAGGAGATCTTTCCAACCTAGGGATCGAACCCAGGTCTCCTGCATTGGAGGCAGATTTTTTACCATCTGAGCTACCAGGGAAGCTGTGAAATTAGGATTTTTAAAAATAATTGGCAGCAATCATTAGCATCAATTTCTTTTTTTCATGGCACACAGAATAATGGTATGCTTATATCATTGCCATCTTAGAGATGGTAAACTATGGCGTTATTTAATTGTTTCTTGGCCCTTTCTGCCTTCTAGAGTATCAGCTCCACAAAGGTAGGGGTCTTTACTTTGTTCCCTGCTATATTCCAAGTCCCTTGAACAGTGTCTGGTACACAGTAGATCCTCAGTAAACACTTGTTGCATGAGTGAATGAATGATTAGATGCCATGCTTGCTGTTAATAAACTGACAATAAAGCAAAGGAACTGAAATAAAAAGACAAGATGAGTTATGAGCAGAACAACCTACTTCCATTATTTCCTCACTGTTCTATCCCCTGGATACCAGGAAAAAAGCCTAGTTAAGAAAAATGTCAGCAACTCACCAAGACTCATCCTCCAGGGCAAGAGACCCCCAGAGACATTTGAGAGGGTTGAAAAGAAGGCTACCATACTTAGTTAGCTCAGTCCCAGAAGCTTCTGTCCATACTGTCTCCCACTGAAGTACTGATTCACAAAGCTCCCTAGAGATGATGCGAGAAGCCCTGTCCTGTAGGAAAGTGTTCGGGTTCCCCTAGGAGGTCAGTTCGTCTCTTTGCTGCACTCCCCAGTGGTCTGGGAATCACCTGTCCCCCAGAGCAGGCCCAGTCTTTTGGTTTTGTTAGCCAGTTATGGTGGTTGGCTCTCAGGAACTGAGACATGAGAACCCTGAGTTTGGTCTGGGGGTGGGTGGCTTCCTGGGCTTCTGGAGGGGCTGTGGGCATTCATTCCTGATATCCTGGAAGCACGATTTACACCAGGCCAGGGTGTGCAAAAGTTCCGCAGAGGAACCATTGCTCTAGTTCACATTAGCCCCATCTCAAGTTGCCTGTTTATTTCCCTTTAGTTTCAAGGGACAAATCTCATAATGTCCCTCCCCCGCTGGCCCTCTAGAGGGGATGGGAAGCGGGGAAAGGTGGGGAAAATCCACTTTAGGAGACGAGACCCCTTCCTCATGTAGCAGCTTCCTCATTTCTGTCTCTCCCAGCCACTCACCCATCAGGCACAGTCCCTGGGGCCTGTGATGCTTTTAGAGCCCACAA
>NW_011495020.1:7416483-7417711 GCF_000754665.1 Bison bison bison
TCACAGGAAAAAAAAAAAAAAGAAAATTCTAGGATTTCTAATAATCAATGGCATTTTGCCCGAAATAGAAATAAAATGTTGCAGTATTTAAAGCTCTATCAAAAACTTTTAATTTTGATATTATAATGAGGAAGGGGCCACAAAAGTCACACGGTGGCCCTGCTTGTTATTACATCAGAAAAGCGATCGTATCATTCATGGGTGGCCAGGTGAATCAAGAACACTCGGGGCTGTGGCAGATACAGGGGGCATTTAAGGGAGAAGGCAAGGGGGATGAGCGTTTCTTGAGTCCCACTCTGTGGTCAGCATGATGCGGGGTATTTTAGGTTCATTATCTCATTGAAGCCTTTCAACTCCAGGAGGCCATTTAACCACTGACTTTTATTATGATTTTAATGAACCACTCCCTTGTCTAACTCAAACTATGAGCCACGCCATGTAGGACCACCCAAGACGGATGGGTCATGGTGGAGAGTTCTGACAAAATGTGGCCCACTGGAGAAGGGAATGGCAAACCACTTCAGTATTCTTGCCTTGAGAACCCCATGAACAGTGTGAAAAGGCAAAAAGACAAGACACTGAAAGATGAACGCCACAGGTCAGTAGGTGCCCAATATGCTACTGGAGAAGACTGGTGAAATAACTCCAGAAAGAATGAAGAGACAGAACCAAAGCAAAAGCAACACCCAGTTGTGGATGTGACTGGTGATGGAAGCAAGGTCCGATGTTGTAAAGAGCAATATTACATAGGAACCTGGAATGTTAGGTCCATGAATCAAGGCAAATTGGAAATGGTCAAACAGGAGACGGCAAGAGTGAAGGTCGACATTCTAGCAATCAACGAACTAAAATGGACTGGAATGGGTGAATTTAACTCAGATGACCATTATATCTACTACTGTGGGCAAGAATCCCTTAGAAGAAATGGAGTAGCCATCATAGTTAACAAAAGAGTCCGAAATGCAGTAGTTGGATGCAATCTCAAAAACAGAATGATCTCTGTTTGTTTCCAAGGCAAATTATTCAATATCATGAAAAGCAGAGACATTACTTTGCCAACAAAGGTCCGTCTAGTCAGGGCTATGGTTTTTCCAGTGGTCACGTATGGATGTGAGAATTGGACTATAAAGAAAGCTGAGTGCTGAAGAATTGAGGCTTTTGAACTGTGGTGTTGGAGAAGACTCTTGAAGTCCCTTGGACTGCAAGGAGATCCAACCAGTCCATCCTA
>NW_011495020.1:7417811-7436728 GCF_000754665.1 Bison bison bison
TGGACTATAAAGAAAGCTGAGTGCTGAAGAATTGAGGCTTTTGAACTGTGGTGTTGGAGAAGACTCTTGAAGTCCCTTGGACTGCAAGGAGATCCAACCAGTCCATCCTAAAGGAAATCAGTCCTGAATATTCATTGGAAGGACTGATGTTGAAGCTGAAACTCCAATACTTTGGCCACCTGATGCAAAGAGCTGACTCATTTGAAAAGACCCTAATGCTGGGAAAGATTGAGGGCAGGAGGAGAAGGGGATGACAGAGGATGAAATGGTTGGATGGCATCACTGACTCGATGGACATGGGTTTGGGTGGACTCCGAGAGTTGGTGATGGACAGGGAGGCCTGGTGTGCTGCAGTTCATGGGGTCACAAAGAGTCAGAGAGGACTGGGTGACTGAACTGAACTGAACTGAATCCAAGTCTATGCCCCAACCAGTAAGGCTGAAGAAGCTGAAGTAGCTGAAGTTGAATAGTTCTATGAAGATCTACAAGACCTTCTAGAACGAATACCCCCAAAAGATGTCCTTTTCATTATAGAGGACTGGAATGCAAATGTAGAAAGTCAAGAAACACCTGGAGTAACAGGCAAATTTGGCCTTGGAATACGGAATGAAGCAGGGCAAAGACTAATAGAGTTTTCCCAAGAGAACACACTGGTCATAGCAAGCATCCTCTTGCAACAACACAAGAGAAGACTCTACATGCACGATTGAAGGCAGGAGGAGAAGGGGACAACAGAGGATGAAGATGGTTGGATGGCATCACCGACTCAATAGGCGTGAGTTTGAGTGAACTCTGGGAGTTGGTGATGGACAGGGAGGCCTGGTGTGCTGTAGTCCATGGGGTCGCAAAGAATTGGACATGACTGAGCGACTGAACTGAACTGAACTAATGAATTATTTACTACCAAGTTCCTCCGACACCTCCCTGTGTATTTCCCTTTTCTTAGAAAAAATGAATTCACAGGTTCATGAATCCTTCTCAATGATCTTATCTAAATATTATTTTGGAATCATTTTTAAAATGCATTTTCCTTTTTGATCCTTAAATTAGAACCAGAATGATGGGTTTTGATAGTCAGAAGTGAAGTGAAGTGAGATCGCTCAGTCATGTCCGACTCTTTGCGACCCTGTGGACTGTAGCCTACCAGGCTTGCCTGACTTAAATTCCAAACAAGTTTTGTCTGTATTCTAAGATGCTCCTGGGGTCTTGGCTGGGGGGAGCTTGATTACCTAAGGCAGCCTGCCTTGAAGAAATGTGTGATTTTTTTTACTGATCTTTTTAAGAAACAAATTTCAGATGTCCGAAGGTAATTTAAAATCAATTTCACTGTCAGACTTCAGTGGTGTTGGCCCCCATGCAAACACCCACACCATCCTCAAAATGTGGCCTACAGGCCATTCAATTAGGAAAAACAGAAAATAAAGCCTACCCACTGGAAACAAAATCCTGCAGTATCTTGTCCTAGAAAAACAAACAGTGATGACTCTAGGAGCTCTGGTTTCTTGACTGAACAACTTGATTCATTCATTTAGTCAGTGTCCTTGAGTGCCTGCTGTTATGTGTTTGGTTCCATGCTGGGGTTTCAAACATAAATGGGATTTTGTCCCAGCTCTCATGTCACTCCCAGGCTAATGGGACAGCCTTTCATCTGGACACTGGCAGAGGCCTCCTAACCAGTCTCCCTGCCTCCACCCTGGCTCTTCATCCTCCAAACATTAGACAGAGGGATCCTGTGGCAGAGGGATTCAAATGTGCGGCAGCTCATCCCCTCTAGCCACCTAGTGCTCTGTTCCTGCTCTCTGGTCTGGCTCCTGTCTCCAACTCTTGCTGACTGTGCTCCAAGAATTCTGGCCTTTTCTAGAGCAGGACAGACCCACTCCCACATTCAGAGTTCTCCACTTGCTATTCTATAGGCCAGGATGCTTCTCCAGCAGAGGTCCAGGAGGCTCACTCCTCACCTTCTTCAGGTGTCATTTCAAAGATGCCTTCCTTGACTGCCTGTTCAATCCTGCAGTTCCCACCTCAAGCCTCTGTTTGGCTACTCCTGAATTATTTTATTCCACTGCACTTATCATCATCTAACTACCTTGGATTTATTTTGCTTATTTTCTTTCATTGTCTCCCCTTTGCTTCTTGAGAACAAATATTTTTGCCTTTTTATACCTAACCATATCCTTAGTGCCCAGAATAGAGCTTAGAATATAGCATTCACTCAGTACGAACTGATCTTTTGAATAAAGAGGTGACTGAATGAGACAGTCATGTAAAACCAAACCAGAAAATGCTATGCAGGTATGGTTTTTTGAGAGCACAGAGGTAAAAATAAAACCATCTGCTTACAGAAATCAGGAAGGCTGACTCAAAGAGGTAACTTCATGCTGAATTTCAAATGATAAGTAGCAACTAGCTAGGTGAAGAAAAGGGAAATGTACTCAAACAGAGGGAATGGTGTAAAGAACATGCCTGTTTGGGACCTACAGGTAGTTTGGGTACAATAGGAGAAAAGGATGCATGAAATGAGATGGGAAATGTGAACCAATATCAGCTCATGTCCAGCTAAGGAGTTTTGATTTCCTTCTTCAGGTGAAGGGGAGATACTGAAGACTCAAGCAGAAGAGAGACATGATAGGATTGATGTTTTTAGAAGGACTCTCTGGGGAATTCCACAGTGGTCCAGTGGTTAGGACTCTGCGCTTCCTCTGCTGTCCTTGGGGAAAGAAATGTGGGGAAGCTAGGAAGACCAGCCATAGAGGTTGCTTCAGTAGAGCTGTTGAAAGATTACAAAGCCCTGCAGAATGACTGCAGCTGTGACAGAGAGGAGGGATTTACTAGACATTGGGGTAGCAGCTTCTAAAGGATTCGATGAACCATGGTGGGGGTTGGAGAGGGGACTGGCTTGAGCAGAAAGAGACAAGAATGACTCTCCCTAGTGTCTTTTGGGTAATTGAGTAAATATTTAAATTCGTCCAACAAATATTTATTGAAAACCTACTATGTAGCAGGCACTAATCTAGGCACTGGGGTTATGGCTTTACACAAAATAGGAAAAGCCCAAGTAGAAGAGGCTGCAAATAAATAAACAAAGAGATAGTGGAATTTCAGACTGTGATAAGCCTTCTGGCAAAAGATATAGCTTGCTAAAAAGTTGGAACATGATGTTTATTTTATGGAGGAGCCAAGGAATGATTCTCCAAGGAGACAATCTGAAAGCACAGAGGAGCCATGTGAAGATCTGGAAGGAAAGATATATCCAGGTGGCAGGAAGAGTGGTGTAAAGAACCTGTGACTGGAACTAGAGGTCTTGTCTGACAAACAATGAGAAGGTGAGTGTGGCTGAAGCTCAGTAAGTTATGTTTCAGGATAAAGGAGAGTAGCAAGGGAGGATACTTACAGCTTTGGCCACCATGACAATGAATATGAATTTCGTTTGAAATGTGAAGGGAAGCAACTGGATGGGGTTGGGTAAGGGAGAGACATAACCTGACTTATGTTTTTGATGTTGGTGTTAAGTTATTCTGGTTGTAGAGTATAGAATGAATTTGAGAGATGCATGAATGGAAGCAGTAGTCCAGGCAAAAGAAAATGGTGGCTGAGACTTGGGTTGTAGCACTGAGAGAGTGGAGAAGTAGGGATCCTTTTTGGTTTTTTGAGGGTAGAAAAATCAGGATTTGCTGAGGGATTGAATGTGGGAGAAAACAAAATTAAAAATCACTCATAGGTTCATCACCTGAGAAAATAAGTGAATATTAGTGCTCTTTACTGAGGTTGGAAAGTGTTGGGAAGGAATAGGTTTTAAGGCAATGGAGGAGGGAACCAAAGATTTTGTTTCAGACATATTTTACTTGGAAAGCCTGTTAAACATCCAAGGGGAAATATGGAAAAACACACAGATCTGGAGCTCTTAGGAAAGGTTTGGGTGGAGATAAAAATTTGTAAGTGTTTGATGTCTTGAGACTGAAGGAGGTCACCAGGGAGCTGAACATGGATTGGAAAGAGAAGGCTGTCCAGGACTGCCCCTTGTTCACTCAAGATGGTAACTGTTGAGTGGAGAAGGAGCAGCCAGTGAAGGAGACTGAGAAGGAGATGCCAGTGAAAGAAATGTGCAAGGGTGGTGTCCCAAATACCAATGAAGAAATTTATTTTCAGAAGGAAGGAGGGCGTTTCTATGCTGGATGATGCTGAGAGGTCTAGTAAAATGAGACCCGAGGATTGACCACTGGACATGGCGAGATGGACATGATTGGCAACCTTGACAAGAGCTGTTTTGGCAAAGTGGTGAAAACACAAGGATACTGGGAGCTGAGAAAGAAGAGAAGGCCTATTGATGACACTTTGAAAACGATTGGCTTTAGAAGAGTAGAGAGAGATGGAGTAGAGCTGGATGGGGACGAGAGGTCAAGGCGATTGGATCTTGCTTTGTTGTCACAGCATATTTATGTACAGATGGGAATTGTCCAGTAGAGAACAGAAAGCTAGTGATATGGGAGAAAGAGGAGCAAATCGTAGGACTAAGCAGGAGGATGGGATGCAGTGTGTAGTGGAGGGACTGGTCTTGGGAATGGGTTCTGTCCCACCTGTTTTAAGAGGAAGATTGACAGACTGTAAGTGCACAGGTGCTTGGTCTTGCCAGGAGGAGTCCTCTCTGGTTGGCTTTACGTTCTTAGAAAAATATTCAGCTGAGATTGAGGAAGTATTATAGAAGGGATGCTGGAAGTTTGAGAGGCCAGTGGTGGGTGGGTGAGGGGAGTATGAGGAGTAGCTGCAGTATTGAGAGAGCAAGTTGGATGGCAGTTATGTTAGGATTGCCAGGCAGTTGTGATGCTCACCTAAGCGATATACGATCTTTAAATGTTTTTCTAGCTGTATTGAAGTTTAACTGACATATAGCATTGTATAAGTTTAAGGTGTGCAATGTCGATTTGATACACATATATTCTGAAAAGATTACCACAGCAGCCTTAGTTAACACCTTCATCATGGTACATAATTACTATTTCTTTTGGTGGTGAGTACTCCCTTAGCAACGTTCAAGTATACAATACAAAGTTGTTAACCTCAGTCACCAAGCTGATCCCCAGAACTTGTTCATCTTAGAATTGGAAGTTTGTATCCTTTGACCAGCCTCTCCCCATTTTTGCCACCCACCAGCCACTGTCAACCACCATTCTACTCTCTCTCACTTTTCTAAATGAAAGATTTTATGATGTGACTTCAAACTGGGCAGCTCCAAATTACTTTTAAAAACTTTTATTGCCAGCATTGATGATAAATTAAGTGGATAATGCAACAGCTATAAGGACAGAGAGCTTAAAATGGATACATCTTGGTTTCCTTTTCAAAAAAGAAAGAAAAGATTATTACTCCATATTTACATAGCTCTGTGTATCTTCCTTCCTACACCCCTCCATTTCTGATCACCTTCCATGCACTGCCAAGAGTGCAAAATTAAGATCCAGGAGATACAAGTTTCAATATTCTTGCTGCCCCTACTCTTGAGAGCTCTGCCCTATTTCTCTGAGTTTGGCATCTTTAGGTTTCACAGATGAGATTGTACAGTACTTGTCATTCTCCGACTTGTTTCACTTAGCATAATACCTGCAGGATCCATCCATGTTCTTCCAAATGACACAATTTCTTTCTTGTGGCTAAATAATATGGTCTCAAGTAAGCTCAGTCAGGCTGATTGTGTTTAACTCCAATGTGTTTAGCCACATGGGGGTACGTGTAAAGTAGGAAGAGAAACAAAAGAGATGATGCTTTGGTGGACAGAGACATTATGTGGCAGGAAGAAAAGAACTCAGCTTGGAATATGCTGGGTTTAAAATAGCTACAGAGATGCAGGTAACGCTGTCCGGTAGACAGTTGGAAATGAGTTTATGCTATACATAGAGGTTTGCTGATTCAGCAAACATTTTACTGAATGTGTCTCAAACGTTTTACTGAATGTGTCTTGAGTGCCAGACACTGTTCTAAATTATGGGATGTAGCAGCAAACAAGAGACAGGCTCTCTGCCCTCATGTGGAGCTTGCATACTGGAGAGGAAAATCATCGTGCGTAGTTCAGAGGTTTCCAAAGAGAGAGATGTGCAGCCCAGGGATGGCCGAGATGGTCTTTTGGTATGTGGCTAGAAAATAGCTGAACTTCCACTTCTATATTTCTTATCTCCTTTAATATCTATCTTTATATGTGTTTCATTTTATAATACATTAACACAGTGGTGCATATATCATTACATAATAAATATGTGTATGTCGGGGGCTTCCCAGGTGGCACTAGTAAAGAAATTACCTGCCAGTGCAGGAGATGTAAGAGACATCTGATCCCTAGGCCAGGAAAATCCCTGGAGGATGGCATGGCAACCCACTCTAGTATTCTTGCCTAGAGAATCCTGTGGACAGAGGAGCCTGGTGGGCTACGGTCCAAAGGGTCACAAAGAGTCAGACATGACTGAGGTGACCTAGCACACACACACATACATGTGTATGTTGGGAGCTGCATGCTCAGAAATTACTTACTGAAGGAGGTGCTTCATCAAAACAAACTTGGAAAACACTAGCCATATGTGAGTAGTAAAGGAAGAAGGATTGTATCAATATATAAGTTCCTTCCAAATAATACTGTTGAGAATGTATATAAGGAATAAGATTCACTTTCTATGGGGCACAACCACTGAATTATCCCATCCTGTGTATAACATTTCTAAGTGATGAGGCTTACAGAAATGGCACAGGATGAAAACATCAAAAAGAACACTATTATGAGTGTGCTGTTGAAAAACAGGACAAGCTGCCATGTGACACAGTGGAGACTCTTCATAGTGGCAAGAAGATCATTGGTGAGGTTGGCTGTGGACAAGCCTGGTTCTTGCAGGACCCTGTTGATGTGATAGAGAAGATCTGATCACACAGCCTTCAAGTGCCTTGTAATGCTAAGCATCATTGGGGAATTATAATTCCAAAGAGTTGGATAGAGAACGGGTGAATCATAGCCTTACGTCTACAAATAGAGAGGCAACAGTCTGCCCAGATGGGAGCCCAGGGAGAGCAGGAGAGCATGTCAGCATTTCCAGCTTACTTCGTGGGAGAGGGTGCTGAGGAGCAGATGTGAACATTCTGGTTTCTGTGGTTGGTGTCTTCCTGTAGTGGAGGAGAGTGACTCATGGGGTCCCTGAAGCCTGATGATAATCAGCTCGAGGCAGTTTGGAATCATGGAAAGATGCTCCAGGTTTACAAGTAAGGAGACTGAAGCTCAGTTCAGTTCAGTTCAGTTGCTCAGTCATGTCCGACTCTTTGCGACCCCATGAACTGCAGCACACCAGGCCTCCCTGTCCATCACCAACTCCCGGAGTCCACCCAAATCCATGTCCATCGTGTCAGTGATGCCATCCAACCATCTCATCCTCTGTCGTCCCCTTCTTCTCCTGCCCTCAATATTTCCCAGCATCAGGGTCTTTCCAAATGAGTCAGCTCTTCACATGAGGTGGCCAAAGAACTGGAGTTTCAGCTTCAACATCAGTCCCTCCAATGAACACCCAGGAGTGATCTCCTTTAGGATGGACTGGTTGGATCTTCTTGCAGTCCAAGGGACTCTCAAGAGTCTTCTTCAACACCACAGTTCAAAAGCATCCATTCTTCGGTGCTCAGCTTTCTTCACAGTCCAACTCTCACATCCACACATGACCATGGGAAAACCATAGCCTTGACTAGACGGACCTTTGTTGGCAAAGTAATGTCTCTGCTTTTGAATATGCTGTCTAGGTTGGTCATAACTTTCCTTCCAAGGAGCAAGCGTCTTTTAATGTCATGGCTGCAGTCACCATCTGCAGTGCTTTTGGAGCCCAGGAAAATAAAGTCAGCCACTGAAGCTCAGAGAGGGTAAATCACTATTCCACAGTCACCCAGCTGATAAGTGGTGGAGCTAGAATTCAAAGCAGGGGCTATCCAACTTAAAATCCCATGGTTTCCCTGCTATATGTAAATGGAGGATGTGTCCTAGGGAAAAAAACAGGGGCTGCGGGAGGAAGGTACAAGAATGCATTCATTTCGATGAGGTGGGCTGCTATAAAGAAGAGACCCCCAAATCATGAAAACCAAGCAGTGGTTCAAACAAAATGCAATACTTCTCTCTCACACATAATGGTCCAAACATAGGCAGCCCCAGAGTGATATACCAGCTCCACTGGGTTGGAGACCAGGCTCCTTTTAGTTCCTGGCTCTGCCATCACTGTGGCATTGCCTTCAGCTGCTTGGTTGAAGATGGCATTGCATCCCACCACATCCACTGGGTCTGTATTTCATGCCGTATGAGGGACAGAAGGGGGTCCTGCATCCTCTCGGTTGTGATCATCACTGCACACTTTGCTTCTGCTCCCAGATCATTGGCCATAACTAATCACATGGCCACACCAAGTCAGGAGAGAAGCTAGGAAACATCTTCCTTCCAGGGATCTGTCTGCCTAGTTAAGCCTCAGAACCTCTTCCTCTAGAATAAGAAAGGGAATGGATATTGACAGACAACCAGCAGCTTCAGACCCAGGAAGTTACATCTGTTAAAAGAACAAGAAGAGGTACACAGAGGAAAGATTGAGACTATTCTCGCTTAAAACGAGGGAGGGCAGTCCCGGCACTGGGAACAGCCTGGGCAAGGGCAGAAGAGACAGGCCTCTTGTAGAGAAGAGCTTGTGGTCAAGTTGGCTGAAGAGTTTAGTGGCGCACACAGGGAACATTCAGAAACAAGGCTAAAAATTTCCACCATGGGCCTTCAGTAGATTGGGAAGGAATTTGTCCCGCCTCTTGGTCAGCAAGAGATTGCGGGAGTGTAAGCAGAAAAGGTTCTGCTTAGGGTTACACTTGTTAGAGATTTGTTCTCACAGTTGTATGCAGAGTATAGATAGAGCATGGCAAGATAGGAAGCAGGGAGGGATTGTGGAAAAACACTAGATGGTGTTCAGAAGGCCTGGCTGCAAAGCCTCTGCCTCTAAGCCACTCTTGTTCAGTGGTTACGAGTCTGGCTCTGGGGCGTGTCCATGTGTTCCATCTCAGCTCCACTGCGTACTAACCACTCAGAGAACCCAGATGCTGGTGGAGAGTTCTTAGCACATGCCAGCACATGGCAAATGTTAGCTTGGCTGTAACCTTGAATAAACCTCTCTCCTTAGTGAAACATAGATTCCTTAGTTAAATCTAAAGGTTCAACGAGTTGATTTCTAAAGACACTTTTAGCTTTAATACTCTCTGATTCTAAAATCGAAAATAAAGTTCCCTGATTACATGAGTATAATACAAATGTTTAACATTGGTTGAAGAAATATGAGAATAATACTTTAGAATAGTGTTCTTTCCCTTGGGTAATGTGTTAGTATTGTTAAATTCACCTCTGCGTCTTCCCCCACAACTGAACGGTGGCTCAGCGGTAAAGAATAGCCTGCAATGCAGGAGACACAGGGTGGGAAGATCCCCTGGAGAAGGGAATGGCAACCCACTCCACTGTTCTTGCCTGGGAAATACCCTGGACAGAGGAGCCTGGTGGGCTGTCACAAGAGCTGGTCACGACTTAGTGACTAAACCACCAACACCCAACTGAATTGTAATGATTTGTTGATTAGAGGAAAAGAGAATTATTTTCAAATCATATTTTACTGAATACAAAATAATGATGCTAGTCCAGGACACTGAGGAAATAGTGCCACCCAGCTGTGTGTTTCTGTCTCCTTCCTGTCTTAGAAGAGGAAGGAGGATTCCATATAGCCCATTAGTTTCCTAAATCAAATCAGGAAGTAGTTTCTTTATCATAGTCTTTTGAGAAAGCTACTAAAGAGATCCCTAGGTCCAAATGCACTTTCTAGATAGATTTTCTACTTCCTGGAGAGTTACTGGGGACTCTTGGACCCCAAGGCTGGAAGAGCACAGTGTGCAAAGGAGCTACACCTCTGTAGCTAAAAGGGTGGATGGATAGAAGGGAAACAGGCAGCCAGTCTGATATCATTTAGTCCATAGTAAGGGTTAGATTGTGTCCCCGCTAAAGTTGTATGTTGCATCCTGACCCAGTGCCTGAGAGGGAGATAGGGTCTCTACGAGGTAATCAAGGTAAAATAAAGCCATTCGGGTGACTTGAATCCAGTTCAAGTGGTGTCCTTATAAAAAGGGGAAATTTGGAGAAGACATTCATGTAAGGAGAATGTCATGTGAAGATGAAGGCAGAGATAAGGGTAATGTTTACAAGCCAAAAAACACCAAAGATCATCAGAAAACCACCAGAAGCCAGGTGAGAGGCACAGAAGAGAGTCAAAGAAGGAAGGAGCCAAACCTGACAACACCCTAGTCTCAGGCTTCCAGCTCCCTGAACTGTGAACGGTGTTGATACATTTCTATCATTCGAGCCACCTAGTCTGTGGTGCTCTGTTTCAGCAGCCCTAAGAAATGAATACAGTCCTCATCACAGAGAAGGGAAAATGACCAGCTCATGGAAAAGTGCCTGCCTGACACATAGTAAGTGTTCAATAAATACTTGTTGGCTGGATAATTAAATTCATGAGGAAACAGCTTTGAACAAACCCATGACCTGCCCTCACTTTAGGAATCTGCCCTCTGTTGTAAATGGCACACCCTGCACCCTTTCTGGAGAACACGAGAGCAGGAAGAAGAAGCAAAAACCTCCATTAAAAAAATTTTTTTTCTCTCCAGGTTGCAAAGCACCAGCCTTGGCCAGCCACGCTCAGTCCAGGGAACTCACCTAGGAGGTTGACAAGTTGCCATTTATTATTATTTATTATTAGAGCTCAGAACACAGTCACCTCTATAAATTCCCTTAGTTATTAAAATCAGCAAGACAGCTTAAAATACGTTCGGAAGGTTTGCAGACCGAGGGTAACCTCTTGTGTGTATTTTCAGAGCAGTTTTCCACTTTATTGTGAAAGACATCTGAGTTTCTGAGAAAATTTAATCCATATGTTTCTGGCCCCTTTATCCTGAAAACCTTGGGAAGACTTGCTCTGTGAGCTCCATGCAAAAGAAACTCTGGAGATCTTTCAATCCATTCCCTGTGAATGAGTTGTATTTCCTGTTGCCAGCTTCACTGGCAAAGCCTTTTGATTCAGTCCTGTTTCCCAGTCTACTCTCAGAGCTCACTTGTGACTTTTCTGGTTGTTTCTTCTTCAGAGAACAGACCTATTCCTATTTCCCAGTGGGTCTGCCTCGAATGAATCTCACACATAGGTTATACAGCCCGAGACCCAGGCTTTGCTCTATTTCTTAAATAGCAGAGATTTGCTTCAATTCTCTAGCCACCTCTCCTCTGTGTATCTCTTTCTGGAAGGTGGTAGATGATTTCTTGTGGACTTTTTTTGATATTAAAAAAAAAAGCAAGGTACTAACAACCCCCCAAAATTGGACAAGATAAGAAATTGCTCAAGTGTTAATGGAAGCAAAATATTTGTTCCATGCAGACCAGAGGAGAATAGTTTCATAGTAAATTTTTATGTCTCCTGTTCAGAGAAATGTGAAGCTCTATTCCAGGAAAACTCCAGATTATATAAACCACATGGGACTGAGCCCTTTCAGTTTAATGCCTCTTACGACAGGCCTCTTTGGAATTTGTTATATTCAGTTATTCATTTCTTTGTGTAGGTAGGCAACTTCAGTCAGTTAGTTTAGTCACTCAGTCGTGTCCAACTCTTTGTGACCCCATGGACTGCAGCACGCCAGGCCTCCCTGTCCATCACCAACTCCTGGAATTTACTCAAACTTGTGTCCATTGAATTGGTGATGCCATCTAACCATCTTATCCTGTTGTCCCCTTCTCCTCCTGCCTTCAATCTTTCCCAGCATCAGGGTATTTTCAAATGAGTCAGTTTTTCACGTCAGGTGGTCAAAGTATTGGAGTTTCAGCTTCAGCATCAGTCCTTCCAATGAATATCCAGAACTGATTTCCCTTAGGATGGACTAGTTGGATCTCCTTGCAGTCCAAGGGACTCTCAAGAGTCTTCTCCAACACGACATTCAAAAGCATCAATTCTTTGGTGCTCAGCTTACTTTACAGTCCAACTCTCACATCCATACATGACCACTGGAAAAACCATAGCTTTGACTAGATGGACCTTTGTTGGCAAAATAGTGTCTCTGCATTTTAATATGCAGTCTAGGATGGTCATAACTTTTCTTCCAAGGAGTAAGTGTCTTTTAATGTCATGGCCGCAGTCACCATCTGCAGTGATTATGGAGCTCCCCCAAATAAAATCTGTCACTGTTTCCATTGTTTCCCCCTCTATTTGCCATGAAGTGATGGGACCAGATGCCATGATCTTAGTTTTCTGAATTTAAGCTTTAAGTTGAACTTTAAGCCAACTTTTTCCCTCTCCTCTTTCACTTTCATCAAGAGGCTCTTTAGTTCTTCTTTGCTTTCTGCCATAAGTGTGCTGTCATTTGCATATCTGAGGCTATTGATATTTCTCCTGGCAATCTTGATTCCAGCTTGTGCTTTATCCAGCCCAGGATTTCTCATGATGTGCTCTGCATGTAAGTTAAATAAGCAGGGTGACAATATACAGCCTCGATGTACTCCTTTCCCGATTGGAAACAGTCTGTTGTTCCATGTCCAGTTCTGACTGTTCCTTCTTGACCTGCATACAGATTTCTTAAGAGTCAGGTCAGGTCATCTGGTATTCCCAACTCTTTCAGAATTTTCCACAGTTTGTAGTGATCCACATAGTCAAAGGCTTTGGCATAGTCAGTAAAGCAGAAATAGATGTTTTTCTGGAACTCTCTTGCTTTTTCGATGATCCAATGGATGTTGGCAGTTTGATCTCTGGTTCCTCTACCTTTTCTAAAACCAGCTTGAACATCTGGCAGTTCATGGTTCACGTATTGCTGAAGCCTGGCTTGGAGAATTTTGAGCATTACGTTACTAGCATGTGAGATGAGTGCAATTGTGCAATAGTTTGAGCATTCTTTGGCATTGCTTTGGGATTGGAATGAAAACTGACCTTTTCCAGTCCTGAGGCCACTGCTGAGTTTTCCAAATTTGCTGGCATATTGAGTGCAGCACTTTCAGAGCATCATCTTTTAGGGTTTGAAACAGCTCAACTGTAATTCTATCACCTCCACTAGCTTTGTTCGTAACTTCAAAACCCTCAAAAACTCCATCATCATTTTTAAGCAGCAAAAATAAATTTAAATGAGAATTCTGTATTTGAATTGAAAACATTTTACTGGTATGAGATGTGAGAGAGAGAGAAACAGTGAATGCTCGGGGCAAAAAACCTGTGGGTCTTGGGACAAGCTACAGGATGTGAGTAAACCACTTGCAGAGTTGGCTGACTCAGTCAACTTGCAGATGAGAGGCATCACACCCCTGAGCAAGGCACAGAGCATCCTAGTCTAAGTCGTCTCAGGCCTAACTCCTGTATCATTTACCCAACCTGAACCTGCAGTTCCCCACTTGAGAGTGAAATCACAGTAAACCATCTCTGATCTGATCTGTGAAAGGGAAGAACAATTTGAGTTAGCAAAATTACTGAAGTGCATTGTTTTTTTTTAATCTCACATGCCTAGTGTGGAATTAGCTCACATTTCTCATTTCATGATGCATTGTTAGAATTTGTCCTTGGGAAGTCCCTTCCTTTCTTTTCCTCCTTTCCATTTTGTTTTTTCTTCCTTATTTCTTAACCTTTTAACTGTCCTCCACATCGCCATCCATTCTGGCATGTTATGTGTGTTTTTGTATGTACGTGTAGTTTGCCAACTGAGAACTATGTTTTGTGCACATGCGCTTTCGTTTTGCACATTGTATTGTGTTACAGATCTTATGATATGCTACATCAATACTTAGTCATCCAGTGTCCCAGGGATAGATATGGAGACGGCCTTCAACAAGTCAACCCACAAATAAGCCTGCAATTAATTCATTTATTCAGCAAATACTTGTATAAGCATCTACTATGTTTCAAGTGTAATTCTAGGTACTTAGGATGTACCAAAAAACAAAACAGATAAAAATTCCTCTACTTGCAGAGTTAACAATCCAGCAGAGAAAGAGAGAAAATAAATAAAAACATAATATATAAGTCATTTACATAGTATGTTAGAAAGTGATAAAAGTGACAAAAGAAAAAAAGTTGGTCAGAGAAAGCAGGACTGGTGTTGTGGGGAGGGGGTGGGCAGTGATTTAAATACTTAGTTTATCAGGGTGGTCACTGGAGCCTAGACTTTGAAGGAGATGTGGGGATAATCATGCAGAGACCTGCGGGCAGGGAGATTCAAGGAGCAGGCCCAGCCGTTGCAAAGCCTTCAGAGTTAGAACATGACTGACCTGTTCTGAGTACAGCATGCAGGCCAAGTGTCTAGAGCAGCGTGAACAAAGTGGAGGGCAGGCCATGGAAGGCCCTGGAGGGCACCTCAAAGGACTTTGATTTTGGATGGGGATTTTTGGGGGAATATTGAGCAAGAAAGTATCATGATCTGATTTGTGTTTTAATAGGATTAGTCTGGCCAACATGTTGAGAAAAGACTGCCTGAAAAATAAGGTAAAAGCAGTGATTCTGGTCTGATTATTTTGTAATAATTTGAGCATGCGATGATGATAGATGAGATCAGAATAGAAGTGGTAAAGGTGGTTAAAGGCGGTCAGATTTGAGACAAACTTTAAATTTAAAACTGATAAATGTCTCAAAGTTCCATTGTGACTTAGGATGTAGAAAACCACAAGAATACTAATAATGAGAAAAATCTGGAACATCTATAAAATCATAACTGAAGTCCATCAGAGAGCTAAGGTCTCAAGGCAACCAAAGAGATGAAATTTTAAAAAATGAAAAGATTCTCCCAGCAGAAATGAGATACATAAACAGTTCCACTTTCAGCAAGACACAGGGAGAAGAGGTGGCTGCCATAGAAGTGAGTCAAAAGAAACAAGCTAAAATTTTAGGAAATTCCCAAAGCTCTAGAGTGACTAGTGTGCCAGTATAACTGGAAGCTATAGATACAAGGGGCACTTTCACTCTTAAGTTTTTTCTCCATGAGCCTCCAACGGGTATTCACGGGGACTGAGGGCAGGGCAAGGACCAGAGAGAGTATCCATCAGTAGCCCGCGTGTGTAGGAAATGACTAGACGCCCCTGGAAACAGGGTAAAACAACTGCATGCTCTCCCAACGTTTCTGCCATTCCAAGCAAAAGCCTTATGTTGCTGGGGGAAGCACAGAGGAACTAGCTCACCTCCAGAGCTCCTTGTTGGGAGTGGGAAGGGAAGGAAACCCCATCTCCCTTTGAGGGAAGTGTATGAAAGTCTCCTTCCTGCCCCCCAGAAACCAGACAGAGATGCACTGCTTCTAGGGGAAGGGTAGAAGCCAAAACCATCTTCCCTAGAGAAGGGACAGGGAACTCTCTTGGTACCTGGATCTCATACCAGTACAAAGCAGAGGTCTGCTGCTGCTGGCAAAGGGACGGGAGAATCTCTCCTGTCCAGTAGTGCACACCACTGTGAGACAGAATTCTGCTGCCATGAGGGTGGGGAGGGAAAGAGCAAGAATGCTGAGAGGCTTTACTTGCACGGTCAAGTGCACAGCCTTGCCCAAGATCAAGGCTGGACCAGGACAATTGACAATCCCCTCCTGTCTGCTGATCAGAAACCAAGCACCAAGCCACAAGCAATAGCAGTGTCCACTGCAGGAGAAGGGGTCAGGGACGGGAAAGGAGCGCCCTTCTGTGGTGACTGCACAGAGACTGCTGAAATCTGAGGGTGGAGAAGGCATACAGGAAAAGTTACTCTGGTGCCCGAGGCCTCTCACCACAGAAGGTAAGACAGTGTACCCTGGAGGAACGTGAGGTAATGTACTGGAGCAACAGTGAGCCCCAATCCAGCTCAACTACCGAGCAGACTGACTGCTCCCCAGTATGAATGGCCTGACAGAAGAGGCATGCCGACTTTTGGAACTGAATACTACTTGTCCTTACTGTTCTTTAAACGTAGTGCCTGGCAGTCAATAAGAAATGATGAGATACAAAAGAGCAAGAGGAAAAAAAGACATTATTTTTTGTTTTCCCTAGTTTTATTGAGATATAGTTAAAATATAACATTGTTTAAGTTTAAGGTGATTTGATGGATGTATATATTACAAAACAATTACCACAATTAATTAACATCCATCACCTTCTATTTTTTTTCTTATCATGAGAGCTTCTAAGATCTTGCTTAGTAATTTCAAATATATACTACAGCATTAAAAACTATAATCACCAGGAGGTCTTTATGTTACATCCTCAGGACTTATTCATCTTAAAATTGAAAGTTTGAACCTTTTGAAGACCTTCCCCAACTTTGTAACTTTGGACCATCTTCTCCTTTCCCCCATTATTCCCTCTGCCTCTGGCAACCACTAATCTATTCTCTGTTTCTATAAGACCCATTGTTAAGAGAGAAAGCCATTAATAGAAACAACTCAGAGATGCTGGCATTATCACAAAGTGTCTTTAAGATAACTATGATAGCTATGTTAAAGGAACAAGTAAAAAGTTGAACCATGTGCATGAACAGACAGGAAATTGACCACTCACAAGCAAGAAGGATGATTCTTTGAACAATTACAGATGACTTCTTGTGACTGGTGGATTGGTGTGTGTGGGTTTCAATATATAAGCATAAACAATTCTTCCTGTAAACTGAAAAACATCAAGGCTCTGCTAGCAAAGAAGAATGAAGAAATGATTATAATGGAGGCAACCAACAGCAACATTGCAAGAATACTTATAGGACATGAAAATCACTACTCTTTACAGGATAATTTTCAAAGACTTAAGGCAAATTCTATGTTCTTATCTTCCACTACCTTCCAGGTGTGTGTGTGTGTGAAAGTTAAGGTAATATAAGAAGGAATGTCCACAATGACACCGAAGCCACATTGTTATTGTCCCTGGACTGAGTCAGAACTCATCATACACTAGATGAAGAAGCCTTAATACACTAGGCTGGACCTAGAGGAGAAAACAGACGTGGAGGTAAAAACTCAAAAAGGAAATGAAATTAAGCAGAAGCACTGGACAGGGAAGTGATCCATATAAACAGAGCTCAGAGGAGAAACAAATGGACTTACAATGCAGTAAAGGGGAAGAAAAGGAGAAAAACCTAGACAGCACAAAACTAAAACCAACTCCAACATCATTGTGAGTTTTACCAATCAGAATTACATTACTAAGACTAACTGTAAAATTGACTATAGTGGCTTAAACAAGGAGTTATTTGGATTTTTTTCATATAATATGAACTATGCCATGCTATGCTATGCTAAGTCACTTCAGTCGTGTCCGACTCTGTGTGATTTTATAGACAGCAGCCGCCAGGCTCCCCCATATGAACTATGGATGTTGACAATTGCTAACATAGTTTCGGCAGTTTTGTGATGTTAGGGCTGACATCTTTACCATTGCGATATGGTTGCTACAGCTCCAGCCATTACATCTGAATTTCAGGAAGGAAGATGACAGAAGAGGTTGGGGTAAGGAAAGCTGCCTCTGTCCTCTTTATCAGGAAAGCAGCCACTGTACCAGAACCAGCCCTCACCATCAATATACTTCTATTTACATTCATTGGCCAGCTGGTCACATGGTCACCTCTAGCAGCAAGGGAAAGTGGGAAAGAAAGTCCATTTCCTCTGCAAACAAAATCTAGGTTCTGTAAACAAGAAGGAAGGGAGTATATGATATTGGATAGACAATATCAACAGAGTCTGCTCTGTGAATATTCATTGAGCCAGTGTCTGCAAAAGAAGCTAGCATAACATCTGGCATGTATAGGCACTCAATAACTTGTGTTTTTATAAAGCTGAAGAGATGGAACTTATTGGAGATGGGAGGATAGGAGATAGCCTGTACATCAGAGGTCAGGTTCCCACACTGTAAGACTGACAGACTCAAAAGTTTACACTTGATTTTGTGAATCCTTAAAAACTCAGCAAAAATAGAGCCATACACTTGAAGAGCAGTATTAACAGTTGGAGGGCGGTGGTTGTCTATATATCCTTAACGGGTGGGATGGTTATTGTAAACCGAGAGAAAGAAACAGGGCCAGATGCAGAGAAATAGCAAATGTCACAGGAAATAAGCAAATGCAGAGGTAGCCTCAGTTCTGAAGAGGACTTTTGAGAGGTGGAAGACAAATGGCACACAGAGTCTGTAAGTGTATTGTATATACACACATGTGCTCTCCATAAATATTTCACAGGCCAAGCCATTCTTCAGGATCGTGATATAGGAGAGGTTTCTATACACCAAAACAAATCATCTCAACATATCCCTTCTATCAACTTTGCAAAGTTATTACAGACTATTAACTTTGTTGCTTTTAAGAAAGTTTAAGGGATAACTTTTAGAGTCTGTGTCTACACAGTCTAAGCAGAAAGAGGAACTGAATTAAAACACTCAGCTTTTTTTTTTTTAACAGTGATAACCGAACAGCATAATGAATTTAAGCGGACCACAAAATCTCTTCCATAGTAATAAATTCTTTTTGTGACATTTCTGATGATAACAGTTATAGAGCATAATTTTCATCCCTGCTTAATTTCTTGAGGCTGCATGAGTCTACAAGTCAGAAGTATCACAGACACCATGGGTACCTGGCCTTTTTCCAGGGGGCATTCTGAATCCCCAAGGCCATCTCCTTTTCTATCAAACAGAAAATGGCAGAGCAGGGTAAGTACAGAGATGCACCAGAGGTCCCCGAAAGGATAGCCGTTAAGAGAATGTATCTTTAGTTGAGATCATCCTGTTGCAAATAATTATCTTCAGTCAGTGTCCTGTTAGGGATCTTAATCAGGTGGCAAGACAAAAAAGATTGGTTTGAAAGGATTTCTTCACTATGGATGAATTATTAACTAACATTACCATACAGTTAAGTTAAACGCTATAGCTAATTATAAACATACAACAT
>NW_011495020.1:7436828-7459200 GCF_000754665.1 Bison bison bison
TGGGCAGAGGAGCCTGGTAGGCTGCAGTCCATGGGTTGCTAAGAGTCGGACACGACTGAGCGACTTCACTTTCACTTTTTACTTGCATGCATTGGAGAAGGAAATGGCAACCCACTCCAGTGTTCTTGCCTGGAGAATCCCAGGGATGGGGGAGCCTGGTGGGCTGCCATCTATGGGGTCGCACAGAGTCGGCCACGACTGAGCGACTTAGTAGCAGCAGCAACCACATAGGAATGTTTCCCTTTGACCACCAACCCTTCTTTACCTAGGATGATTGCTGTATTAGCTTGAACACAAGCTTTGATGCTTTAATAAAGACCCCCAAATAACAGTGATTTCATAGAAGTTTGTGTATAACAACTTCACAACCACCATTATCCCAGGCTCCTCCTAATCTTATTGTCCTGTTATCCTCAACATGTGACTTTTATCTCATGGTCTATATCAGCCTGCTGGGGCTGCTACAACAAAATACCACAGATTGGGGAGCACAAACAAGAGAAATGTATTTTCTTGCAGCTCTGGAGGCTGGAAGTCCCAGATCAAGGTACCAACAAGGTTGGTTTCTGGTGAGGCCTCTCTTCCTTACTTGCCAATAACCACCTTTTTGCTGTGTCTGCACATGAACTTTTTTCTGTGTGTGTGCACATCCCTGGGGTCTCTTCTTCTTTTTTCTGTTGTTTTTTTTTTTTTTTAAATTGGAGCATAATTATTTTACAATGTGTGCTTAGTTTCTGTTGTACAGTGAAGTGAATCAGCTATATATAGAGATATAGATATAGATATTTCCTCCCTCTTAGATCTCCGTTCCACCGTCTCTCCAATCCCACCCCTCTATATTATCACAGAACACTAAGCTGAGCTCCCTGTGCTATACCACAGGTTCCCACTAGCTATCTCTTTTACACATTGGGTGTTCCCTGGTGGTCTAGTGGTTGGATTCAGTGATCTATTCCTCTTCTTATAAGGGCACCAGCTGTATTGGATTAGAGCCTCACCCTTATGACCTCATTTAACTTCAGTTACCTCCTTAAAGGCCCTATCTTCATATACAATCACATTGGGAATTAGGGCTTCAGCATATAAATTTTAGGAGGATACAGTATGGCCCAGCATAGCTGCCCTAGCTCTCACCACAATGTCCGCATCCCAACCAGAAAGCAGAGAAAGAAAAAAGGGAAGGGCACAAGTCCTCTCTTTAAGGGCATAGCAAGAAATTTAAACCTATCACTTCTACTCCAATCTCATTCAGTTCAGTTCAGTCACTCAGTCATGTCTGACTCTTTGCAACCCCATGGACTGCAGTATGCCAGGCCTCCCTGTCCATCACCAACTCCTGGAGCTTACTCAAACTCATGTCCATTGAGTTGGTGATGCCATCTAACCATCTCATCCTCTGTCATCCCCTTCTCTTCCCACCTTCAATCTCTCCCAGCATCAAGGTCTTTTCAAATGAGTCAGTTCTTCACATTAGGTGGCCAAAGTATTGGAGTTTCAGCTTCAACATCAGTCCTTCCAATGAATATTCAGGACTGATTTCCTTTAGGATGGACTGGTTGGATCTCCTTACAGTCCAAGGGACTCTCAAGAGTCTTCTCCAACACCACAGTTCAAAAGCATCAATTCTTTGGCGCTCAGCTTTCTTTATAGTCCAACTCTTACATGCATACATGACTACTGGAAAAACCATAGCTTTGACTAGATGGACCTTTGTTGGCAAAGTAATGTCTCTGCTTTTTAATACGCTGTCTGGTTTGGTCATAACTTTTCTTCCAAGGAGCAAACATCTTTTAATTTCATGGCTGCAGTCACATCTGCAGTGATTTTGGAGCCCAAAAAAGTAAAGTCTGTCACTGTTTCCCCATGTCTTTGCCATGAAGTGATGGGACCCGGTGCCATGATCTTAGTTTTCTGAATATTGAGTTTTAAGCCAACTTTTTCCCTCTCCTCTTTCACTTTCATCAAGAGGCTCTTTAGTTCTTCTTCGCTTTCTGCCATAAGTGTGGTGTCATCTGTCTATATGAGGTTCTTGATATTTCTCCTGGCAATCTTGATTCCAACTTGTGTTTCATCCAGCCTAGCATTTCTCATGATGTACTCTGCATATAAATTAAATAAGCAGAGAGATAGCTCCTAACCACATGGTCACACTTAACTGCAAGGCAGGCTGGGAAATAGATTCTTCAGTGGAACTTCCATGTGCCTGGCTTAAATATCTATTCAGAAGGGGAGAACAGATGTTATGAGATGACCAGCAGTTTCAGCCACAGTTGGAAAGATTCTATTGCCTGGAATAATCTTAACATCTCCATTTTGTCCATTCTGTTTTCATTTCCCTTTTGTACCCCTCTGTTTCCCCTCCAGAGTCTTGGTTCCATTCAGTGCAACCTGGGAGGAGCCTGTTGCATACTTAGAACTAAAGGCTTCTTTATGGCATCGATAGAAGACAAGAAAGTATTATTATACCAAAAGTTCTCTTTCCTTTCAGGGATGAAGGAGATAAAATATGGGAGGGGATGATGCAACTAGCCATGTAAGAGTAATTAGGGGAGAATGTAGGGTCAAAAAAAGATAAAGGAGATTGGCAACATTAGAGCACTTAGTCTGCTAGTAGGAGTGATAACCCTTTGTCCTATTTTTAAATCTCTGCAACAAGAACAACTTTTTGTGCTGGAGGAAACATTTAGAGCCAGTTGATTTTCTATGCTATTTCACTCTGAGCAACAACGGGCTCTTGCCTCCTGTTTCATGTCTCTTGAAAGTGGAATGTCTCCTTTCATTAGCGTTTTTAATCTGGTTCCTCCAACATTGTGCAATTTCCTGCTATTTTTTCTCCAGTAATCTAGCCAAGTTCTGCTTTGGGGGGACTCTCCCCTGTTGCTTTAAGGTCTCCCAAAAGGTCTCCGTCAGTCTCTGACTCTTCTATGCCTTTGCGGGAACACTTTGTTCTGGTACTCATAGAACACCTGAAAGTGCATCTTGTTACCTTGGCCCCATTTCAATCAACAAGTATTTATTGAGAGCTGCCTTTGCTCCAGTGCTATTCTAGATCCTGTCAAATGTAGACGTGAAAGAGTCTTGAGGTCTGGAAAGCACCTTAGAGATAGCTGCTCATTTTCCAAATGAGGACACTGAAGGCCAAAGAATAAACAACTTGCTCCAGGGTCATGAGGCCATTTAGAAAAAGAACCTGCTGAGTTTTCCCATTTCCTACTCTCATGTATGATTTATCCTTTGATTGGGAAGATGAAAGAAAGTGTATGGAACATTATGTCACCTTTTCCAAGCCAAACTTCATGTTTTCAGTATGTTATGTAAATTGCATCATCTTCTAAATAATTTAGTAAGATTATTTACTAACCCCACCCCCCTAAAAATTAATAAAATTATGCATAATAGCTTCTCCTACCCCATGGTCCTATCTAGATGAACTCATAGTCCAAATTCTGGACATATAAAGCTAAGGGCCAGATTCTGGATCCTCCAGGTGCTGATACTTTGCAGGGACTCTTGGAGAGCAATAAGCCAGACCTCTTGGGGTCTACCTTTCTCTTGACCTTATGTAAGTTGGTAACTATATCTTCCAAACATCCCTGTGAAGTGAATATCACTATCCCCATTTCATGGATGAAAACATCCAGGCTTAAAGGGGAATTCCTACGCAGGAGACTGGGCTGATTGCCAAAAGATTATGAAGGGATTCAAGCTTTATTGATGTCTCTTCTTATCCTTAAGTCACATCTGTCTTTTCTTTGTACAGTTTCCCCAGCATGGAATAGTACAAGAGCATGGGGCAGGAGCACATAGGTGGACAGGGACTTGGCTGTCAGGACGAACTTGATGGTGAGTTCTGACCCTCACAGCTGAGCTCTGTGTGCAGCTCTAAGTCTCATGCCCCTCCCTGCACAGGAAGAAGAGCTCTTTCAGGGTGAAGCGCAATAAGCCCCTGACCCTCCAGAATGGAACTGAGGCCCCTGGAAACAAGCAGAGGCTAGAAAAGACTGTCAGAGCCATGTGGGGGTGGGGAGTAGAGGACTATAGACCAGAGAAGATGCTCAGGCCAGGTTCCCACCTGAGATGGCTCTGTTTGGCCTGAAATGAGAGTCCAGGGGAAAGGCAACATTTTGAACCATCTTCCAGAGTCATATGATTGCTCTCTGTGTGGAACTGAGTTCTGCCTCCCTAATCTTCTAGATGGTGCAGGCCTAAGAATGGAGTTTTATATTTGTGTATACATGCAGGAAAAAAATGTCTGAAATAATATCCATAAAAATATCACTGGTTATGATTAGAGTGGAAGGGTTTGGTGTTTTTTAATTTCTTCTTTCTGCCTATGCTTTCTGCGCTTTTAAAAATAATAAGCCAAAATTATTTTTTAATCAGAAAAAATGAAAATTTCTTTCATTGTTGTTTGGGAAAGAAAGAAACCACCACATGTACCCACTAGCTTCTAATGTGATTGCTGCCTTGGGGATATTTGGAAGTTTCAAAATGACTTTTGTGTAAAGTGATATTCTCTGGCCACACAAACAATTTCAGAAGACATAGAAGAAATTTAATCTGAGAGCATGTCTAAGAGCATGTCTGTACTAAACCGGCTTTTAATCTGGGAGCATGTCTGTATTAAACCAATCATACATCCCACCTTTTCTGGTTCCCAGAATAGGCTGTCTGATGTCCCCATACATCATCACCTTCAAACTTTCCAGCTACTTGCTCACTGTCCCTTAGGGCAAAGAGAGCAATTTACAGCTAATTGTGATTAGCCAGGATCTAGTATAAGAAGCTCACAAAACAAATGGGGGACATGAGTGAGGAATTTCCAAATCCGGATCCAAGAAGACAGATGATGACCACTCCACAGTGAGGAACAGGAGGTAGACAAGAGTCAAAATAAATAAGAACCAAAATGTCCACTTAGTACTTTAGAGTGAGGCCAGTTAAATGTTGGCCTGGGAACTGTGGCAGGCTGGGGATTTCCTTCTTTGCAGACCTCTTCTCTGTAAACATGTGAACATCCAATAAGATTTGTTTATGTGATTGTCTGCATAAAAGGCACAGCGATAGACTCCATCAATTTCCCAATGTGTGGTTACAGACAATTTGTATTTTACTGTATCTCAAGAAGAAAACAGCAATTGCAGACCTACCCGCTTCTCCCTCTCTATCCTGACTTCCAATGAGTGTGGCATTCTTAAAATTCATCATCTATTCCTAAAGGCTGTAGTTTTCAGAGTCCAAGTTATATAATGCATCAGGGCTGGATCACTGAAAAGGAAGAAGGAGGTATTACTCCCTGTATTCCTACCAGGTAGAGGGGAGCAAGGGGACAAGGGTCAGATTCCCACCATTTTTGAAGAACTGGATCTTTGTTGGAGAAAGAGTGCTTTCTTAGGCCTTGGCTGTCCCACATGTAAGCATGTGTGAGTATGTAAATTTATGTTAATTAAATTAGGTGAGAAAGTCTTGGAGACACAGACACAGAAAGAAAGTTCCTGAGCTAGGACCTCCTCCTGCTTTCATCTTTCTTACTTGTTTGAGAATTCTAACAAAAAGTATTGATTACCTCCAAAAAACTGGGCAATGAATTTTTGTTTTAAAAGAGTCTACTTTCTTTTCATGCGACAGAAAGAAGCTTAGAGGGAGGCACAGTTCAGTTCAGTTTAGTTCAGTCGCTCAGTCGTGTCCGACTCTTTGTGACCCCAAGAACCGCAGCACGCCAGGCCTCCCTGTCCATCACCAACTCCCAGAGTTCACCCAAACTCTTGTCCATTGAGTTGGTGATGCTATCCAACCGTCTCATCCTCTGTCATCCCTTTCTCCTCCTGCCCTCAATCTTTCCCAGCATCAGGGTCTTTTTGAATGAGTCAGCTCTTCGCATCAGGTGGCCAAAGTATTGGAGTTTCAGCTTCAACATCAGTCCTTGCAATGAGCACCCAGGAGTGATCTCCTTTAGGATGGACTGGTTGGATCTCCTTGCTGTCCAAGGGACTCTCAAGAGTCTTCTACAACACCACAGTTCAAAAGCATCGGTTCTTTGACGCTCAGCTTTCTTTATAGTCCAACTCTCACATCCACACATGACTACTGGAAAAACCATAGCCTTGACTAGAGGGTTGCTCAGGTCTCTCCCATTGCAGGCAGACTCCTTACCATCTGAGCCACCAGGGAAGTTACTCTGACTAGAGGGAGGCACACCCAATGACTAACTATGGGACTCAGAGCGGGACAGGAGGGCCATGGGTCAGAAGGAGAATGGGGTGGGGGGAGATGCCAAGGGATTTTCACTTGTTCCCATATCTACCTCTGGGTTGTTGAGCTTTTTTTCTTTGATGAGGTTATTTTCATTTTTAGTGTGAGAAAACTATTACAGAGACTTAAAAATAAATAAGCAAGCAAACAAACACATGGATCCAAAATGCTAGCTAATCTCATTTTTATTCTCTAAGAACAAAGATTGTAAAGAATAATAAACAAACATTTGGGAGGAAATCTTGTTTGTTTCCACCCTCCATATGTTTTGCCTGGTCCAAAGCAGCTGTCATGGCATTGTTTACCCATGATGTGTGTGTGACTTGGGTTGGCTTCATGTCCTAGGCTCTGCAATTCTAAAATTAATAGGAGGCTAGCTAGGGAACTTCTCTGCCTTCAGTGCTATGGGGGGAAAGATTTGACTTCTTGGATTTGCTTGGTAAATCCTTTCTTCCATTTTAAGAGATAACTCTTTGTCTTATTTAGGGGTCAAATTCACTGAGATGCTGAGGTTGCTCTTTATCAACATGGTCGTAGAGATACGTCCTATCTATCTATCTAAAGGAAATCAATCCTGGGTGTTCATTGCAAGGACTGATGTTGAAGCTGAAACTCTGGTATTTTGGCCACCTGATGCGAAGAGCTGACTCATTTGAAAAGATCCTGATGCTGGGAAAGATTGAAGGCAGGAGGAGAAGGGGACAACAGAGGATGAAATGGTTGGATTGCATCACCAACTCAATGGACAAGAGTTTGGATAAACTCTGGGAGTTGGTGATGGTCAGGGAGGCCTGGTGTGCTGTGGTTCATGGGTCACAAAGAGTCGGATATGACTGAGTGACTGAACTGATCTACCTACCTACCTATCTTCAACCATCCAAGTCTTTTTCCTGTTAAGTAAGTTTAAAAACTTCCCAGCTAGTATATATGGAACATTGTAATTCACTAAAAGCTGAATACAAATGGAAATTGACAAATAACTGAGAAAACATCAAGCAGGAATCTCATGATTATTTATGACAGTTATGCTCTGATTCTTCTCTCAAGATTTCTTAGTTCTTTTTAAAATACAGTGTCAAAAAGAGTGGATATATGTATATGTGTAACAGGTTCACTTTGCTGTATACCTGCAACTAATACAATATTATAAATCAACTATACTCCAATAACGGAGAAGGCAATGGCAACCCACTCCAGTACTCTTGCCTGGCAAATCCCATGGACAGAGGAGCCTGGTAGGCTGTAATCCATGGGGTTGCTAGGAGTCGGACACAACTGAATGACTTCACTTACACTCTTTCCTTTCATGCAGTGGAGAAGGAAATGGCAACCCACTCCAGTGTTCTTGCCTGGAGAATCCCAGGGATGGGGTAGCCTGGTGGGCTGCCATCTCTGGGGTCGCACAGAGTCGGACACGACTGAAGCGACTTAGCAGCAGCAGCAGCAGCAGCATACTCCAATAAAATTTTTAAATGAAATCTCAAAACCCCAGGTTTTAATAATTAAATTTTCTGGGAGGCAGCATAATGTAGTAATGTTTCAGTCCAGTTGCTTTCAGTTACAAGTAACAGAATACCTCCATTAAAAGTGGTTTTAAACAGAAAGGAATTTAGTAATCTCACAAAACAATAATTTGAGAGGTAGGTGGGCAAGGACAGAGCTGAATCAGCAGATCAGCAGCATCATTAAGGATGGAGGTTCTTTTCCTCTCTCCATTCTGCCACCTTCAAGATTGGCAGCATAGCTGCAAAAATGCTGTTAACTTGCCAGGCAACACAGTTATGCCCCACAATATCTGGAAGAGAGAGATTGAAAAGATAGAGTCAGAGATTACTTGCCCAGCATCTTCTTCCATTAGGAGAGAAAGTCTTCCCCAGAAACCCCCCAGCTGATGTCTCCTGAGGTCTCATTGGCCAACACTGGGTCACATATTCTAGCTGCAAGGGAGGCAGGAAGAGAACACTACTCCAGTCCCTTCCAGGAAGGAAGAATGGCAGCCAAAAGGTCAGCCACACAGAGATTGACAGGATCAGAGCCTCTGGTACCAAACTGATGAGAATGCTGTCTCTTCCACTTAATACCACTGCAAACTTGAGCAAGTTACTCAATTACTCAGTACCTTAGTTTCTTCCTCTGCTGTGTGAAATAAATTCTACCATATATGTAAAGCCCTTTATAGTGTCTGCCATGTGCTGCCTTTTAGGCATCATGGTTATTTGCATATCTAGGATGACAGAGGGTCTCCTGGGGTTTGGAGTTCATCCAGATGCTCCCGCTGAAAATGTGACAGACAAGTTGGATTTAAGTTGCTGTGATATTAAATTCTTATAGGACCCTAACCACAATGGCTGTCTTCAATTCTTCAGACTTAATGCTTAATATTGTCATATATTTTTAAAAGCTTTTAGCTGACAGCCTTGTCTATTAAACTTATTTCCAAAAAAAGCTCTCAGAGATAGAAAGAGTGTCTTTGGTTCCTATGGGAGGTGCCAACCTCCTCCAAGACTCCATCTCTTCCTCTCTCGCATTACTTCTGTGTCTGACTTTTTAGTCTGTTCTCATTGCAGCTTAAAGCAGGCACCAGTTTCACACAGTCCTATACCTCATCTCAGCTCTGTTTCCCAATCCCCTGGCTTCAAATGAGGGCAAATTCAGGATGAGGATAGAAAGTAGCTATTAGGAGTTTCCTTTAAAATTTGATACACTGTTAAATGGAATGGAAATTGGTACAACCTTTCTGAAGTGCAATTTGACACATGAAATATTTAAATACATAATTCCCTTGACCCAGGAATTCCACTTCTATGCATGTATGCAAGAAATAAAATTCAAAAAGCATTGCTTGCTTTAGCAAAAAAAAATTTTTAACAACCTAGATGTCCATGAATAGTAAATATGTTAAATAACTAGACCATTACCATAATATGAGATTGCTATATCGAACATTTTTTAAAACATGAGGAAGATCTTTATGTACTGACATGAAGGGATGCCTATAGTATATTATTGAGCTTAAAAACAACAAAATACAGACTCTTGTTTACCATATTGTATCAGTTGTCTATGGTTGCATAGTAAACCATTCCAAAGTTTGAGTTGGGCTCAGCAAGAACAGCCTGTCTTTACCGTATGTGCCGCTGGCTGGACTCACTCGTGTATCTGAGGCCTCGGCCGGTATGTCAGGGACAAGTCCCTCCCTCTTCCTGTTCTCTCATCCTCAAGGAGGTGAGTCCAGGATGCTCTCATGGCAGCAGCACTCCAAGAGGGTGGGAGCAGCGAAAGGAAACCTGGTCGCTTGGCTCAGGACCCTGACAGCATCATTTCCCCCAGTTTCTATTGGTCAGAGCAAGTTTCAAGGTCAGACCAGAATCAAGGAGTGGAGAGAGAGACTTCACCTCTTCATGGGAGTTGCTGTCTCAAAGGCATCATCCAAATGCCCTTCAACCATCCTCACTTCCTGAGACCCATGCCTCTGGGTAGCCCCTCCCTTATTGAACCTGGACTGTCTGTGGGACCAGCAGAATGTCTGAATGTGTGTTGGAGTGTGACGTCAGAGGCTAGCTCACACCAGGTCTTGCACCTTCCACCTTGCTCTCTTGGTCCTCTCCCTGTGGGGGAAGTCAGATGCCATTTCATGAGGAAATTCAGGCAGCCTGTGGAGAGGCCCGCATAGATAGGAAATGAGGCCTCCTGCCAACAACCGGCACAAGTATGTCAGCTGTGGGAGTGAGCCACCATGGAAGCCAATCCTCCAGCCCCAGTCAGGTGTGCAGGACTGTAGCCCCAGCCAAACTGTGACTACAGCCTCAGGAGAGCCCCTAAGCCCCCCAGAACCTAGAACTACTGCTCAAGCCACTCTTGTCCATGGAAGCTAAGAGATAGTAAATGATTAGTGTTTTTTTTAAGTCCACTAAATATTAGAATGACTTGTTACACAATGTTCAAGAATGAATGAGATGCAAATAATTCGTGGCTTCTGTGTGAGTGTGTATATACATAAATATACACAAAGATAAATGTTGTCTATCTATTTAATGTTTATCCCTAGAGACCAGGAATAAGGGGGGGTGGTGTGTGTGTGTGTGTGTGTGTGTGTGTGTGTGTTGTTGTCTGGCACTAAGGGGCAGGCAGACATACTTTTGAATTAAGGCCCTTTTTTCTTCAGACTTGTTTGAGTTTTTTACTAAGAAAGTTTACTTCTATAATTGTTTAAACAAAAACAATTTCCCTGCTATTTCAAAGCATTTGTATGTACACATGAATATGAGCACCTGGGCTAGGTACAGAAGGAGGAGGTACAGATCCATGGAGGAGTCTTTAGAGAGGCCCCCTTGCACGATTGTTCTGGGCACTTCAGTTCTAGTAATAGTGCCACATGCCCCCAGAACATCAGCACAGGCTTGCTCTACGGAGATGAACACTGTCCAACCAAGCATAGCATCGAGACTGCAGTAAATAAGGCAACTCCAGTGAGATTTAAGCGTCCGTTTTCTTTTTAAATGAGATTTTCCCAAAAAGACGACATCCAACCGAGTCACTGAAATGCAATTAGTACATACAGCTGGATTGAGTTTAGAACACTGAGAATCTGTTTGAAAAAAACACATGAAATGGGGTCCAGCTGTCTGAACTTTTTAGTTTTGTGAAATCCACATTTAAAGACAAAACCCGCCTATATGTTTTCTGATCGTTTTTTCATTGCAACGTGGTTTTAAAAATCAACCAACCCAATCAATTCGTCAATGCAATTGACCAGGCCTCTTAAAAATAAGGAATCTAAAGCCTTTTGTCCCTTGAAAATAGAGATAAATGTCATAGAATCCTGGGTTTTTTTCCCTAAAGTCTGTGGTAACTCCATGCATTTCTGGATTGTAAGAAATCTGAATGCCTGTCACATCATTATTTCCATCCACAATATTTATTATTGCTATATTTATTTGTTATTTACCAAGTATTGACGGTATCCTCAGAGCTGGAAACAAAATTCCAGAGGAGACTATAGTTTTTGCCTAAAAGATTACAGTCTTGTCTTCTCCGTTGATTGTCCCAGAATGTACAATATTTACTCGCATGGCATTTTATATAGCCCTGAAAGAGGTAGTTTCCCCTCAAATGGATATATCTCTAACTTTTTAAAAAAGTATGTGGTAAAGAAATATATGTGTAAAGATGACATCTTCCTAACCCCTGGGAATCATAAACAGAACATTGAGAATTTCTAATATTTGTGACACAGTGGAAGAGTTCAAACCCACGTGGTCTTTATACTCAGGTTAAGTTTAGAAACATTTCAAAGAAAATTGGATTTTTCTTAATGTAACAACTCATTTTATTTATTTTTATTGCCCAACCTCTGCCCCCAAATCCAATTTAAGACAGTAATCTGGGGCACCTCATGTGTTTAAATATGAAAAAGAACATTTCTTCAGAGATTGCAAACAATTTTTCAAGGAACTGTTAGGAGAAATTCAGTGGTAAAGAATCTGCCTGCCAATGCAGAAGCTGCAGGAGACGTGGGTTCAATCCCTGAGTCAGGAAGATTCCCCTGGAGGAGAAAATGGCAACTCTCTCCAGTATTCTTGCCTAGAGAATCCCATGGACAGGGGAGCCTGGTAGGTTACAGTCCATGGGGTCTCAAACAGTTGGACATGACTGTGACTACACATGCATGCATGTACACACAGCCACTGCCCAGTAATTTGGGATTTCTGGTGTGCAGGTTTGAGAGCTACATATCTAATTCATGTGCCTAGCACCAGGACCTGCCGTGGTTTTGAGCAAGCCCCCTATATCCTTCTAGCCTATTCCCTTCAATGACGTGATACTTATTTGTGAGCAGAGCTTTGTAAAACTATGATTACACGGATGACAACATGTGGAGTCGGGATGCATGGCTTTGTGAATTTGTTTGGGTTAACTCAAGGGCAAAGCTGATTCATATAAAATTCCTCAGGGAGTTTTCCTGGGTTTTGTTGAAAACTCTAGGATGTAGAAAGACTTCATTTTAACCCTGATTTTGGAGGCTTAATAACTGGCAAACACTTGATGTACACACTTTATAACTCAAGTGTTAGATTTATTTTCACATATATTTTACACATAGATATAGAAAAGTTGTTTATGAGGGGCTTCCCTGGTAGTCCAGTCATTAACAGTCCACCTTGTAATGCAAGAGATGTAGGTTCGATCCCTGGTCTGAGAAGATTCCACATGTCATGGAGCAACTAAGCCTGTGCACCTCCATTACTGAGCCCTCGCTCTGGAGCCCATGAGCCACAACTAGAGAACTAAACTAAACTCACTAAAACTGAGACTCAATGCAGCCAAATAAATATATTTTTTTTAATGGACGTGATTTTTTTTTAAGTTGTTTATGAAATAAAAGTTAAAATACAACACAAATTACTGATTCTGGTTGAGGACAGACATCTAGAGCAAGGGGGATCTTGATACAGCGTCTGCTTTCTAAGGAGGTAGATTGAGAACGAAGGATTCCTGCCACCTTCCCTGAACTATAAGACCCACAGGAGTCTGACTCTTCCAGCCAACGAGAGGGAAGAAAATGGAAGCAAGAAAGCAGAGGCCTGTGTCCACTGGCCTGGCATCCCCACACCCCCTGCCTCTAACAGGGAGATAGGGGCTGCATAGTCACCACCTCCCTTCATCCGAGTCTTGCCAGACAAGATCCAGGAGGCAAAGGAAAAGAGGTCTTTGCTTTTCAATGCAGCAGCCAAGTACCTGGCATAGGGGGCCCAGGAAGGACCTTCTCACCCTGTCTTTCCAATCAGATTGGCCATCACTTCTCCTCTTGGGAGCAGCACCAGGAAAGCTGGTGGGAGGGTAGCTAGAAGTACGGTTCTAGATTGCTCCTTCCTGGGGAATGAGTCACAGGTTCCTTCTGAAATATGAACAGGAAAATAAATGTTTCCTGGCTGTGCCTCAACACCAGTAAATAAAATGCCTGTGAGAATAAATTATCTCATGGGCCTCCCCAATGCCATCCAACACATGCTCACCAGGACCCGAATTCAACGAGCAGTCAGGGAGGGTGTGGCTGGTGATGAGTCTCCATATTTTAGAAAATTTACAAGAAACACAAAACGCTCTCCTGCTTAGAAGTTTGGTTTTTTTATTTGGGTTTTTTGGGGGTATGTCAGTTGTTAGAGAATTTGGAACAGATTTTTCCATATAAACTGATGTTCTAAATCTAAATGGTGTTTAGCTTCCCGAAGCTGGCCCCCCAAAGTTTTTATAGTAGTACAGTCTGTGCCTTATTGTTTTCATGGGAAATTAATTACAAAATTAACACAGTCAGAAATGCATTAGTCCTGGGTCCACACCAGTCCACCCACTTCTCCCCCGACATCTCCCTGGGCCATGTGGTGGCACTCCCAGATGTAATAGCCAGTGGTCCCTCGGAAGGGAGAACGTGGTTAGATTCTCTGAGACCACAGTTCTTTGCTAATTCTCTACATCTACAAATTCTATCTGTGTCTGAATAAGAACTAGTAAGTACCGCTCAATAGCTATTTAACAAACTCTTCCTTAAGTGATCCGAATTGAGAGGAAAAGATTTTTCTCATTCAACTACTCATTCCTTCATTCAACTTAAAAAAAGTTTGGAACCTGGACATGTAGTTGTGAACCAAACAGACATAGTTCCTGCTTTCCTAGTTGTAGGTGGAGGGGTGGACATAGGAGGGTAAACCATATAAGTTCTATATTAAGGAAATAGGCAAATAAATAATATACTTACAAATCACGTCAAGTACTACAAAGAAAATAGGTATTGGGAGGATATGACTCTAGGAAATGACATTTGCTCTGAGACCTGAAAGATGAAAGAGGCAGGAAGAGAGTGAGTTTTTGTGCTGTTGGCAGAAGATCTGGGAATGGGGGTGTGAAGGTCAGTACATGCCAGCCCAAGATTAGCAAAGCTCTGAGTTGGAGAAAAGTTTGGAGTGTTCAAGAAACTGACAGTAAGCTAGTGTTGCCAAGGCAATGTTGGAGAGGTGAGTGGGGATCAAATTATGCCAAGACTAGCTGGCCAGTTCAGAGATTTTATATTTCCTCCTTATTGCACTGGAAAGCCTTGAGGCTTTTAGGTAAGTTAATGGCCTCATCTGACTTATCTTTGAAAAATCTACTCTGGCTGGAATGTGGAGCATAGATTTGGTTAGGGGGGCAACATGGGCAGCAAGAAGACCAGCTAGGAGCCAAGACGAGGGCTAAAGTTGGTGTCGGCATTTGTGGTCGTAGAAATTTTGAATAGAAAGTTGCAGTTGATATCAATTTCGGAGATGAGATTGACAGAACAGACTCATGGGTTGGTTGTGGGACTGGAGGGAGAGACTGGAGCACTTGAGTGGCTGAAAAGATCATTGACTAAGATGGAAGCAGCAGCTGTTGCTGCTAAGTCACTTCAGTCGTGTCTGACTCTGTGTGACCCCATAGATGGCAGCCCACCAGGCTCCTGTGTCCCTGGGATTCTCCAGGCAAGAATACTGGAGTGGGTTGCCATTTTTCTTCTCCATGGAAGCAGCAGGAGGGGCAGAAAGAGGTAGAAGACTTGGCTTTAGCTGAGTGGAGTTGGAGATGGCAGTGACATTCTGAGAACATGGTTGGAAACTCAGAAGAGAGTTCTGAGCCAGAGATCCAAATATGGGAGTTGTTGGCACAGAGATGGTGTTTAAAGCCTCAGGGTGGAACTTCGCACTCCTCATTGCCTCTCCCATTTGCAGGCACAGGTGGACAAACTATCAGTGATGTGCGTGGAGGAGGATAAGGAAAGCAATCAGCCCATAATGGTCTAAGGAAACCGTTTTCTGCCTCCTATTTTGATAAATCCACGTTCACCCTGAGCATCTTGTAAGCATACAAAAGAGCCTAAAAGAAAGCTAGTTCAGGTTCTGATTTCTTGATCACAGAATACTGAAATATGGAGGGGAGAGATAAATTAGGAAGTTGGGAATAACACATACATGCTATCATGTAGAACATAGATAAATAATAAGGACCTACTGTATACCACAGGAACTATTCTCAATATTTGGTTAAAAAATCTACGTGGAAAAAGAATCTGAAAAAAAATATATATATATAACTGAATCACTTTGCTGTGAAACTATCACCCGAAACGAATACAACAATGTAAATCAACTATACTTCGATAAAAAATAAAAAGAATCCTGAAATAGCTCCTCTAGCATTTTACATAATTCAGTTTTAATATTCCTCCTTCAAAATGCACCAAAAATGAGGACATTTTCTCTGCATACAAGTGGACATGTTACTTTTAGGGACACTAAGAATGGCCATGTTTCCTTGCATGGCAAAGTTGTGCTTGCTTTCCCATAATAATTAAAATCCGTGAGGACTCTAATTGCATCTGGATGTCTCTGCTGAGTTGGAACCTGTCACTCATCTAGAGCATCCCACACCAAACGGAAAGGACACGCTGAAGCCATGGCATTTGAGCAGACCCAGGTCCCACACTGTGAGCTGCCAGGGAGTGAGTAATTCTGGCCTTGGAAAGGGCACATTTGTAAAGCTAAATTAATACGTCCTGTTTTTCATCTGTGACTTCTCTCTGTTTCCAGTTTTAAACAGTCAGCTGCCTTGGTTACATGACCATGCAAAAAAAAAAAAAAAATGGGGTGGGGGGAGGTTTGTATGTTTATTGTCAATCCCAGAATGGACTCAACTCTTGGAACCAACTCAATCAGTACTGATCCAGATGCTCAAAGGAGAGGAAGGAGAAATAAAATCCATCTACCTCATTACCTTTCTGAATTGAAACCCCCAAAGCATCTGACAGTCCCCAAGTCTGCTATCTTTATTCCCTGGTGGTGAAAAGCTGTGAAGCAGATGAGGAACATGAAAGCTTTCATTACATCAGCTCCCTTCCAACATTTTGGTTTTCATTTCATACGATAAGGTTGAAAGGCCCATTTGACTGTTATAAATTGCCTTTCCTCATCAAAGAACTCCAAGACCAGAGTCTATAAACATATCTGGACACTGTGTTTAGTTGTAAACCACTGGGAAAGAAAAATGAAATGACATCTAAACTAAAAGCCCGGCCCCTTTCCAATCTTCTTTTTTTATTGCTATAAACCTAGTAAATAAGTCTTTAGTTTCTGTTGAGAATGAAAGCTGACCAACCTCAGACTTAAAGGCATATGTGGCCCCAGAGCAAAGTACCCCCAAGCTCCACAAAACCAAACCCAAGTGTCCCATGCACAAGCAGAGGCCCTGATGTCGCAAGTTCTATATTTACAAAAACGGACAACTTAGACGTCGCTGGGAGGCATCTCCTTTTCTCCTAATTAAAGGTTTTACTTTCCTTTGACCAGCGGCCAGTTGCCCTAGGTAACTGCGCAGGAGAGCTACATGCTAACAGAAGTAAAGATGAGGCAAAAAAAAAAAATGTTGCAGCAGGACCTGAGGACTGAAAATACATGTGCTGATTTCTTCTCATCAGGCAGAAGTTTCCAGGCTGGAACTTAAAATTATTCATCCCCTGGATTATTGATTAAAAGAAGCTTGTAACTGTTAGGCTTCTAGAGTCAAAAAGACAAATTTTCGTGATCAGGCCATAACTGAAGCATACACAGAGGCCAAGAGATTTACAGGGCCCTTCCTTCCGGGTCAGTCAGAATCACAGTGGAGAGCTGGGTGAAAGCAGCCAGCAGCACCCCCTTGGAGAAGAAGAGAGGGTGCCACGCTAGGTGTGTCTTATGTACGAGTCGCATAAAGGTAGCACCACTTCGTAACTCCTGGAAGAGATCATTTAACTAAACGATGAGCCATGGTTCTGTTTAGAATTCTATTCCCGGGCCTAAGAGTTTGTTTAAGCAACTCTTTGGCCATCACAGGAGCTGTCAGCCCACCAAAGTGCTTAAGCTGACTGTTGGGAAAAGCAAGACTCAGAAGAGCATCCTTCCAGAAAGGCAATTTCTACATTTTTAACCAGTGGGATCACTGTGCAGGAGTGACTTAATCTCTCTAATCCTCATTTTCTTCGTCTACAAAATGGGAATGAGGATGATAGAATTATGTTGAGAATTAAATGAAACAACACAGTTTGAGGTCATTAGCACAGCACCTGGCAGACAACAAGCTCTCAATAAATGCTGGCGAAGATGCTGCCGCTGATGATGACCTTGACGTTGAACAGCAAGTAGAGGAAAACTTTATTCAAGCAATAATCCTGTACCTTTAGAGGATGCCTTTGAAAGTCTTACCTGTGTCTTTAAAAGTCTTGGTTTGTGTCAGCCATAAACTTGCTCATTCTTTTTCTTTGGCTACAAACGTTTGCCAGTGTTTGGTTACAAGAGATGCTGCCTATGGAAAAATCTTTGAAAGATTTGGCAAGGCATTGGAGCGAGTCAGGATTGCCTGATTGGTCCAACATAGATTTCACACTTCTGATAGAAATGCACACTTCTTTGCATATTTAAAATTTTTTAAATGCCTGGGGCAATTAAAAAATGTCTGGGGCCCCTTCAGGCAGCGGCCAGCTCCTGCCTCTTTAGGAAGTGATCCCAGCGTGATGATGTCCCAGCCTGGTGATGACCTGGAGGGGTAATGACCCTGTGTTTATTTCCTTGTTGATTTCCCTTCCCTGGCTCCAAGCTCATTTTCCCATTGCCTGCAGGAAAACAACATCCAGGGGTGCGGTAGGCCTGACTTGGCAGCCCTAAAGGTGAACAAAAGGACCCTGGCTCTGGCAGAGAGCAGAAGGAAGTTGGAGGGAGCCTCAGCCCATCCAAACCAGAACAGACACGTTGATGCTCTTGAGCCGCTGCTCAGTGGGAGCCATTCTCCCTGGAAGCTCCCCAGAGGCTGCTCTCGGGTTTATGGCTCAGTTCTGTGCAGAGCCTGCAGCAGGGGCAGGGCATGCACTGATTGAGTCCAAGGTGGAGTAGATCTCATGCGTGTCTGGAAGACGGGGCACGGGAAAGAGAAGGGGAATTTTCCCGGGCTACTGCTGAGTCAGAAAAACTCAGTTCCCAAATGGACTTTACCCGGAGGCCTCACACGGCTGAAAACTGATCCACAATGCAGCAAAGGTAAGAGGCCTGCCACCTCCAGAGGGCTGCGTCTCAGGCAATTGGAGAAAACTTTGTCCCTGACACTCCTAGCCCAGCCCCCACCCCACTCCTGCCGTACACCACACACACACACACACACACACACACACACAGGTTAAGGAGAACTTGTTAAGGAGAGCCTAGAAATATTTTCAACACTCTAGAAAGGCCTCAGGACATTTACTGTCTTTATGTTCAAGGATACCATTTCCTTGACTTTCAAAAATAAAAACTACTTTTTTATTTCATTTTTCACTAGCCAAATTGGTCAGTTAAAATGTAAGTAATCCCAGTAATGGTGACTGGGTTTCAATAACATTATTCTTTATCCAGTATTCAAAACACATTCACGTGTTTTTTCCCATTTCTGTGGTAGAAATAGGCATTTCTGTTACTATTTTACCCACAGAGGCACTTAGGTGCAGAGAAATTGTGACGCCCAGCAGTGTGTAGGAAAGTGACAGACAGCTCATCTTGTCTCCATTCCTGCCTCTCTTCAGTAGAATGGTGACTCTACTTTCTAAACCAAATGCCAAGACTGCACTGTCTGTCGCATATTCTGGCAAATGGTCTGATGAGAGGATAGAATTTTAGCAACTGGAACTCTCCTGGATAATCCAGAAATGGAGAGTCACAGTATCCAGGACAATACGCCACTGTGTCGTGTATCCTTATTCACTTCCATCCCTGGACACTGAAGCCAGTTCAACAGATATTGATAAGTGATGGTGCCAGTGCCCAGTTCTGGGTCACACATCAGTGCAAGGTGCAGACCCTATGCCCAGCGGGTGCTGAAGGAGGCAGAGTGGGGGCTGGGGGAGGGGGTATGAGTGAGAAAGCTCTCCGTGAGAGGGGAGCTTCACACTCGGGCTTAGCGTGCTGAAGGAGAGGTTTCAGATCAGCACCGCCCCGAGTAGGGAGGGAGTGTACATTCACAGCAAGACTACAGCAGCAGGGCAGGAGGTGAAGAGCACAGACGGAAGAATTAGACCGTCCAGGGGTGAATCCTGGTTCCACCGCCTACTAGCTCTGTTGTTGCTGTTGTTCAGTCACTAAGTCACGTCCGACTCTCTGTGACCCGGTGGACTGCAGCACACCAGGCTTCCCTGTCCTTCACTATCTCCTGGAGTTTGCTCAGACTCAAGTGCATTGAGTCATTGATGCCATCCAACCATCTCATCCTCTGCTGCCCCCTTCTCCTCCTGTCTTTAATCTTTCCCAGCATCAGGGTCTTTTCCAATGAGTTGGCTCTTTGCATTAGGTGACCAAAGTATTGGAGCTTCATCTTTATGTCTGGGGTAATTCAGGTAACACCTCTGACCTCAGTTTTTGGACATGTAAATTGAGAACAACTGGTGATACCTACCTTAAGGATTTGTTGTTGTTTTTTTAATTTAAATTTATTTATTTTAATTAGAGGCTAATTACAAAAGTATACATGAGATAACACGTGTGAAATCTTTGCTGGCACACAAGTGTTCAATACATAGTAACTGGCTCCATGGGAGATGCCAGGGATAAAGATAAGAGGAGCCCTACCCTCAATTTGATCACAAGATCATGAGTTCCCTGTATGCCACTATCAATATATGCAGTGTGGTAAGGGCTGTGGGATCGCAGAGGAGGGATCCACTCAGTCTGGGAGATTCTGGATGGAGGTTCTGGGCAGCCTGTTGGGGGAGGTGGGGAGAAGTGACACAGCAGAGGCCCTGTGTGTAGGAGGGTGGCAGAGAACAGGACTGCGCTGATTTGATTTTGAACACCAACTTCATCCTCCCCCAGATGCCTCCACCTGTAAGGCTGCTGGGACTGCCATAACAGTACCACAGCCTGCATGGCTTAAACAACAGAAATGCATTTTGTCATAGTTCTGGAGCCCGAAGTCCAACATCAGGGTGAGGCCTTTCACCTTGGCTTGCAGACGGCCACCTTATTTCTGTGTCCTCACGTGGTCATTCCTCTTTAAGGAGAGTGTCTGTCTCTGTATGTCCACATTTTATCTTCTTAAGAGAGACGGTCATTAGTTGGATTAGAGTCTACCCTCAAGGCCTGTCTTTAACTCAGTCACCTCTCTCAGGGCCCTATCTCCAAATCCAGCCACATTCTGAGATATGGGACTTCAGCATATGAAATTGGGGGGATACAATTCACCCCATAATGCTGAGGCTGTTACTAAGACTCCCAAGCCTTACTTCCTCATTTATAAGATGAGGACGATTGTAATGATTATAAAAAGAATCTGTGAAGCATCTATCCCAGTTTCTGACCCTTAGAAGGTGCATAGTAAGCAGTGGTGGTTACTATCAGCCCTTTAGGCCAAGTCTCAAAAGAACATAGGGTCCCCTGCACAATCCATGCTCCAGATGGACATCGGAGAACTGGCCCTTAGGTATCCTGCAGACTTTATGACAGGGCAAGGGGGCATTCAGTGCTTCCACTTCCTTGGTTCTGGCAGAAAGCCCATCATGAGATAAGTCAAGTGGCTGGCATGTGTCCTACAGAAACTGTGTTCTCTGTCTAGTTATTCAAGAATCCAGATGCCCATTCTTTACTAAATCCCTTGGATGAGAACGTCCATCTCTGCACCTCAGCAGAGGAACAACACTTGGCAGATACACCCTGACTCTACTCCTGGGGCAGCCACTCCAAGCTCTGTCCACCCAAGGCAGGCCCCAGGTACCTGTGTCCTGGCAAGTCTGGAAAACAGTATCATTCCAACCTACATCACTAGATATAGATATATTATTTTGAAAAATCTCAAATTTACAGAAGAGTTGCCAGTACAATACGGTACAAAAAATTCTATAATGTATTTTTCCTGAACCCTTTGAGAATAAGCTGCCAAAGAGATGCCTCATCTTCCACAAATACTTGAGTGTGCATTTCCCATACACAGCACATCTCCCACACAACCACAAAACCAGGAGCTTAATGTTGATACATTACTATTATCTAATCCTCAGACTCTAGGAAGTTTTCATTAATTGTCATTGGATCCTCAGACCAGTTCAAGTTCTTGTTACTTGTCCCCAAAATATTCTTTATAGCAAAAAGAGTACTTTCAAATCAAGCGTTGCATTTAGTTGTCACGGGTCCTTAATCTACTTCAACATAGACCCTTTCCTCAGTATTTCCTTCACTTTCATGACCTTGACAGTTTTTTTTTTTTTTTTAATACTGGCTGGTTATTCTGTAGAATGTTCCTCTCTTGGAATTTGTCTGAGTTTTCTCACACTTAGATTCAGGTTCTACAACTTTGGCAAGAACATCACAGAAGTGATGCCATACTCTTCTCATTGCATCCTATTAGATGGCAAAAGATTTTAAATTCTTTTGAGAATTTCACTGAGGCCCCGGTCTCCAAATAGGAGATCACTGAGAGTAGTTGGTTAAAGTGATATCTTCTAGGGATCTCCACTGGAAAGTTCCTCTTCCTCCTTTTTTAAATTCATAAGTGTTCTGTAGAAAAGGACCTTGAAATTATGTAAAATCTCATTCCCATCAAACTGTCAATGTGTCCTTTTGATATGTTCCCATCATTATTTGCACTTCCTTACTTCCTGTTACAATGAGATGTTCCAGCCTTATAGTCAAGGAGCTCTGGTTCCATTTAGTGGGAAATTATTTAGAATCCAAATTCTCACTGTTAGGTAGGCTCATTGCTGCATTAGGTATTGCTGTTCCCCGACTCTTTCAGTAGAAGAGCTAGGGTGTATGAGTGCGTGTGTGTGTGTGTGTGTGTATCTATGATTTGTATGCATTGAAAACCAGAATTTCACTCTCATACTTTCAATTCCAATCCAACCCCTGATGTTTCTTTCTAGCTTTCTCCCTTTCTATATTGTAAGTCCCTTCTCTCACATTACAGAGCTTGGTTTCCATTATCTTAATATACTTGCTTGTTTGATCAATCCCCTGAATGTAACCAATGGCTATCATGACCACTGCTGTCACGACCTTCCCTACAGGTGCCCTCCTCATCCTGCTGGGATTCTGACACTCGAGCCAGGCTGTCCCTCCAGAGG